>NW_027455091.1:0-45901 GCF_040206685.1 Ascaphus truei
TAGAGAGGGCGGGAGAGTAGAGAGGGGGGAGAGAGTAGAGAGGGCGGGAGAGTAGAGAGGGTGGAGAGTAGAGAGGGCGGGAGAGTAGAAAGGGCGGGAGAGTAGGGAGAGTAGGGAGGGCGGGAGAGTAGAGAGGGCGGGAGAGTAGAGAGGGCGAGAGAGTAGAGAGGTGGAGAGGAGAGGGCGGGAGAGTAGAGAGGGCGGGAGAGTAGAGAGAGCGGGAGAGTAGAGAGGGCGGGAGAGTAGAGAGGGGCGGGAGAGTAGAGAGGGGGAGAGAGTAGAGAGGTGGAGAGTAGAGAGGGGAGAGAGTAGAGGGCGGGAGAGTAGAGAGGGCGGGAGAGTAGAGAGGGCGGGAGAGTAGAGAGGGGGGAGAGAGTAGAGAGGTGGAGAGTAGAGAGGGCGGGAGAGTAGAGAGGTGGAGATTAGAGAGGGCGGGAGAGTAGAGAGGGCGCGAGAGTAGAGAGGGGAGCGAGAGTTGAAAGGTGGAGAGTAGAGGGCAGGAGAGTAGAGAGGGCGGGAGAGTAGAGAGGGCGGGAGAGTAGAGAGGGCGGGAGAGTAGAGAGGGCGGGAGAGTAGAGAGGGCGGGAGAGTAGAGAGGGGGGAGAGAGTAGAGAGGGCGGGAGAGAGTAGAGAGGGCGGGAGAGTAGAGAGGGCGGGAGAGTAGAGAGGGGGGAGAGAGTAGAGAGGGCGGGAGAGTAGAGAGGGCGGGAGAGTAGAGAGGGGGAGAGAGTTGAGAGGTGGAGAGTAAAGAGGGCGGGAGAGTAGAGAGGGCGGGAGAGTAGAGAGGGCGGGAGAGTAGAGAGGGGGGAGAGAGTAGAGAGGGGGAGAGTAGAGAGGTGGGGAGAGTAGAGAGGGCGGGAGAGTAGAGAGGGCAGGAGAGTAGAGAGGGGGAGAGAGTAGAGAAGGCGGGAGAGTAGAGAAGGCGGGAGAGTAGAGAGGGGGGAGAGAGTAGAGAGGGGGGAGAGAGTAGAGAGGGCGGGAGAGTAGAGAGGGCGGGTGAGTAGAGAGGTGGTGAGTAGAGAGGTGGAGAGTAGAGAGGTGGAGAGTAGAGAGGTGGAGAGTAGAGAGGTGGAGAATAGAGAGGGCGGGAGAGTAGAGAGGGCGGGAGAGTAGAGAGGGAGTAGAGAGGGCGGGAGAGTAGAGAGGGCGGGAGAGTAGAGAGGGGGGAGAGAGTAGAGAGGGCGGGAGAGTAGAGATGGCGGGAGAGTAGAGAGGGCGGGAGAGTAGAGAGGGGGGAGAGAGTAGAGAGGGCGGGAGAGTAGAGAGGGGGAGAAAGTAGAGAGGGAGTAGAGAGGTGGAGAGTAGAGAGGGCGGGAGAGTAGAGAGGGGGGAGAGGGTAGAGAGGGGAGAGTAGAGAGGGGGGGAGAGTAGAGAGGGCGGGAGAGTAGAGAGGCGGGAGAGTAGAGAGGGCGGGAGAGTAGAGAGGGGGAGAAAGTAGAGAGGTGGAGAGTAGAGAGGGCGGGAGAGTAGAGAGGGGTGGAGAGTAGAGAGGTGGAGAGTAGAGAGGGCGGGAGAGTAGAGAGGGGGGGATAGTAGAGAGGTGGAGAGTAGAGAGGGGGGGAGAGTAGAGAGGTGGAGAGTAGGGAGGCCGGGAGAGTAGGGAGGCCGGGAGAGTAGAGAGGGCGGGAGAGTAGAGAGGGCGGGAGAGTAGAGAGGGGGGAGAGAGTAGAGAGGGCGGGAGAGTAGAGAGGGCGGGAGAGTAGAGAGGGCGGGAGAGTAGAGAGGGCGGGAGAGTAGAGAGGGGGGAGAGAGTAGAGAGGGCGGGAGAGTAGAGAGGTGGAGAGGAGAGGACGGGAGAGTAGAGAGGGCGGGAGAGTAGAGAGGGCGGGAGAGTAGAGAGGGGGGAGATTAGAGAGGGCGGGAGAGTAGAGAGGGCGTGAGAGTAGAGAGGGGGGAGAGAGTAGAGAGGGCGGGAGAGAGTAGAGAGGGGGGAGAGAGTAGAGAGGTGGAGAGTAAAGAGGGCGGGAGAGTAGAGACGGGCGCGAGAGTAGAGAGGGGGGAGAGAGTAGAAAGGTGGAGAGTAGAGGGCAGGAGAGTAGAGAGGTGGAGATTAGAGAGGGCGGGAGAGTAGAGAGGGCAGGAGAGTAGAGAGGGCGGGAGAGTAGGGAGGGGGGAGAGAGTAGAGAGGGGGGAGAGAGTAGAGAGGGCGGGAGAGTAGAGAGGGGGGGAGAGAGTAGAGAGGGCGAGAGAGTAGAGAGGGCGGGAGAGTAGAGAGGGCGGGAGAGTAGAGAGGGGGGCGAGAGTAGAGAGGGTGGGAGAGTAGAGAGGGGGGAGAGAGTAGAGAGGGCGAGAGAGTAGAGAGGGCGGGAGAGTAGAGAGGGCGAGAGAGTAGAGAGGGCGGGAGAGTAGAGAGGGCGGGAGAGTAGAGAGGGCGGGGAGAGTAGAGAAGGCGGGAGAGAGTAGAGAGGGGTGAGAGTAGAGAGGGTGGGAGAGTATAAAGGGCGGGAGAGTAGAGAGGGCGGGAGAGTAGAAAGGGCGGGAGAGTAGAGAGGGGGGAGAGAGTAGAGAGGGGGAGAGAGTAGAGAGGGCGGGAGAGTAGAGAGGGCGGGAGAGTAGAGAGAGCGGGAGAGTAGAGAAGGCGGGAGAGTAGAGAAGGCGGGAGAGTAGAGAGGTGGGGAGAGTAGAGAGGGCGGAGAGTAGAGAGGGCAGGAGAGTAGAGGGCAGGAGAGTAGAGAGGGCGGGAGAGTAGAGAGGGCGGGAGAGTAGAGAGGGGGGGAGAGTAGAGAGGTGGAGAGTAGAGAGGGGGGGAGAGTAGAGAGGTGGAGAGTAGGGAGGCCGGGAGAGTAGGGAGGCCGGGAGAGTAGAGAGGGCGGGAGAGTAGAGAGGGCGGGAGAGTAGAGAGGGGGGAGAGAGTAGAGAGGGCGGGAGAGTAGAGAGGGCGGGAGAGTAGAGAGGGCGGGAGAGTAGAGAGGGCGGGAGAGTAGAGAGGGGGGAGAGAGTAGAGAGGGCGGGAGAGTAGAGAGGTGGAGAGGAGAGGACGGGAGAGTAGAGAGGGCGGGAGAGTAGAGAGGGCGGGAGAGTAGAGAGGGGGGAGATTAGAGAGGGCGGGAGAGTAGAGAGGGCGGGAGAGTAGAGAGGGGGGAGAGAGTAGAGAGGGCGGGAGAGAGTAGAGAGGGGGGAGAGAGTAGAGAGGTGGAGAGTAAAGAGGGCGGGAGAGTAGAGAGGGCGCGAGAGTAGAGAGGGAGGAGAGAGTAGAAAGGTGGAGAGTAGAGGGCAGGAGAGTAGAGAGGTGGAGATTAGAGAGGGCGGGAGAGTAGAGAGGGCAGGAGAGTAGAGAGGGCGGGAGAGTAGGGAGGGGGGAGAGAGTAGAGAGGGGGGAGAGAGTAGAGAGGGCGGGAGAGTAGAGAGGGGGGAGAGAGTAGAGAGGGCGAGAGAGTAGAGAGGGCGGGAGAGTAGAGAGGGCGAGAGAGTAGAGAGGGCGGGAGAGTAGAGAGGGCGGGAGAGTAGAGAGGGGGGAGAGAGTTGAGAGGTGGAGAGTAGAGAGGGCGGGAGAGTAGAGAGGGCGGGAGAGTAGAGAGGGCGGGAGAGTAGAGAGGGGGGAGAGAGTAGAGAGGGGGAGAGTAGAGAGGTGGGGAGAGTAGAGAGGGCGGGAGAGTAGAGAGGGCAGGAGAGTAGAGAGGGGGAGAGAGTAGAGAAGGCGGGAGAGTAGAGAAGGCGGGAGAGTAGAGAGGGGGGAGAGAGTAGAGAGGGGGGAGAGAGTAGAGAGGGCGGGAGAGTAGAGAGGGCGGGTGAGTAGAGAGGTGGTGAGTAGAGAGGTGGAGAGTAGAGAGGTGGAGAGTAGAGAGGTGGAGAGTAGAGAGGTGGGAGAATAGAGAGGGCGGGAGAGTAGAGAGGGCGGGAGAGTAGAGAGGGAGTAGAGAGGGCGGGAGAGTAGAGAGGGCGGGAGAGTAGAGAGGGGGGAGAGAGTAGAGAGGGCGGGAGAGTAGAGATGGCGGGAGAGTAGAGAGGGCGGGAGAGTAGAGAGGGGGGAGAGAGTAGAGAGGGCGGGAGAGTAGAGAGGGGGAGAAAGTAGAGAGGGAGTAGAGAGGTGGAGAGTAGAGAGGGCGGGAGAGTAGAGAGGGGGGAGAGGGTAGAGAGGGGAGAGTAGAGAGGGGGGGAGAGTAGAGAGGGCGGGAGAGTAGAGAGGGCGGGAGAGTAGAGAGGGCGGGAGAGTAGAGAGGGGGAGAAAGTAGAGAGGTGGAGAGTAGAGAGGGCGGGAGAGTAGAGAGGGGTGGGAGAGTAGAGAGGTGGAGAGTAGAGAGGGCGGGAGAGTAGAGAGGGGGGGATAGTAGAGAGGTGGAGAGTAGAGAGGGGGGGAGAGTAGAGAGGTGGAGAGTAGGGAGGCCGGGAGAGTAGGGAGGCCGGGAGAGTAGAGAGGGCGGGAGAGTAGAGAGGGCGGGAGAGTAGAGAGGGGGGAGAGAGTAGAGAGGGCGGGGAGGGAGAGTAGAGAGGGCGGGAGAGTAGAGAGGGCGGGAGAGTAGAGAGGGCGGGAGAGTAGAGAGGGGGGAGAGAGTAGAGAGGACGGGAGAGTAGAGAGGTGGAGAGGAGAGGACGGGAGAGTAGAGAGGGCGGGAGAGTAGAGAGGGCGGGAGAGTAGAGAGGGGGGAGATTAGAGAGGGCGGGAGAGTAGAGAGGGCGTGAGAGTAGAGAGGGCGGGAGAGTAGAGAAGGCGGGAGAGAGTAGAGAGGGGTGAGAGTAGAGAGGGTGGGAGAGTATAAAGGGCGGGAGAGTAGAGAGGGCGGGAGAGTAGAAAGGGCGGGAGAGTAGAGAGGGGGGAGAGAGTAGAGAGGGGGGAGAGAGTAGAGAGGGCGGGAGAGTAGAGAGGGCGGGAGAGTAGAGAGAGCGGGAGAGTAGAGAAGGCGGGAGAGTAGAGAGGTGGGGAGAGTAGAGAGGGCGGGAGAGTAGAGAGGGCAGGAGAGTAGAGAGGTGGAGAGTAGAGGGCAGGAGAGTAGAGAGGGCGGGAGAGTAGAGAGGGGGCGGGAGAGTAGAGAGGGGGGGAGAGTAGAGAGGTGGAGAGTAGAGAGGGGGGGAGAGTAGAGAGGTGGAGAGTAGGGAGGCCGGGAGAGTAGGGAGGCGGGAGAGTAGAGAGGGCGGGAGGAGAGTAGAGAGGGCGGGAGAGTAGAGAGGGGGGAGAGAGTAGAGAGGGCGGGAGAGTAGAGAGGGCGGGAGAGTAGAGAGGGCGGGAGAGTAGAGAGGGCGGGAGAGAGAGAGGGGGGAGAGAGTAGAGAGGGCGGGAGAGTAGAGAGGTGGAGAGAGAGAGGACGGGAGAGTAGAGAGGGCGGGAGAGTAAGAGGGCGGGAGAGTAGAGAGGGGGGAGATTAGAGAGGGCGGGAGAGTAGAGAGGGCGGGAGAGTAGAGAGGGGGGAGAGAGTAGAGAGGGCGGGAGAGAGTAGAGAGGGGGGAGAGAGTAGAGAGGTGGAGAGTAAAGAGGGCGGGAGAGAGAGAGGGCGCGAGAGTAGAGAGGGAGGAGAGAGTAGAAAGGTGGAGAGTAGAGGGCAGGAGAGTAGAGAGGTGGAGATTAGAGAGGGCGGGAGAGTAGAGAGGGCAGGAGAGTAGAGAGGGCGGGAGAGTAGGGAGGGGGGAGAGAGTAGAGAGGGGGGAGAGAGTAGAGAGGGCGGGAGAGTAGAGAGGGGGGAGAGAGTAGAGAGGGCGAGAGAGTAGAGAGGGCGGAGAGTAGAGAGGGCGAGAGAGTAGAGAGGGCGGGAGAGTAGAGAGGGCGGGAGAGTAGAGAGGGCGGGAGAGAGTAGAGAGGGGTGAGAGTAGAGAGGGTGGGAGAGTATAAAGGGCGGGAGAGTAGAGAGGGCGGGAGAGTAGAGAGGGCGGGAGAGTAGAGAGGGGGGGAGAGAGTAGAGAGGGGGGAGAGAGTAGAGAGGGCGGGAGAGTAGAGAGGGCGGGAGAGTAGAGAGAGCGGGAGAGTAGAGAAGGCGGGAGAGTAGAGAGGTGGGGAGAGTAGAGAGGGCGGGAGAGTAGAGAGGGCAGGAGAGTAGAGAGGGGGAGAGAGTAGAGAGGTGGAGAGTAGAGGGCAGGAGAGTAGAGAGGGCGGGAGAGTAGAGAGGGCGGGAGAGTAAAGAGGGGGGAGAGTAGAGAGGGGGGAGAGAGTAGAGATGGCGGGAGAGTAGAGAGGGGGGAGAGGGGGGAGAGAGTAGAGAGGGCGGGAGAGTAGAGAGGGCGGGAGAGTAGAGAGGTGGGGAGAGTAGAGAGGGGGGAGAGAGTAGAGAGGGTGGGAGAGAGTAGAGAGGGGAGAGTAGAAAGGGGGGAGAGAGTAGGAGGTGGAGAGTAGAGAGGGCGGGAGAGTAGAGAAGGCGGGAGAGTAGAGAGGGGGGAGAGAGTAGAGAGGGCGGGAGAGTAGAGAGGGCGGGAGAGTAGAGAGGGGGGAGAGAGTAGAGAGGGCGGGAGAGTAGAGAGGGCGGGAGAGTAGAGAGGGCGGGAGAGTAGAGAGGTGGGGAGAGTAGAGAGGTGGGGAGAGTAGAGAGGGCGGGAGAGTAGAGAGGGCGGGAGAGTAGAGAGGGCGGGAGAGTAGAGAGGGCAGGAGAGTAGAGAGGGGGAGAGAGTAGAGAGGTGGAGAGTAGAGGGCAGGAGAATAGAGAGGGCGAGAGAGTAGAGAGGGGGGGAGAGAGTAGAGTGGGTGGGAGAGAGTAGAGAGGGGAGAGTAGAGAGGGGAGAGTAGAAAGGGGGGAGAGAGTAGGAGGTGGAGAGTAGAGAGGGCGGGAGAGTAGAGAAGGCGGGAGAGTAGAGAGGGGGGAGAGAGTAGAGAGGGCGGGAGAGTAGAGAGGGCGGGAGAGTAGAGAGGGGGGAGAGAGTAGAGAGGGCGGGAGAGTAGAGAGGGCGGGAGAGTAGAGAGGTGGGGAGAGTAGAGAGGTGGGGAGAGTAGAGAGGGCGGGAGAGTAGAGAGGGCGGGAGAGTAGAGAGGGCGGGAGAGTAGAGAGGGCAGGAGAGTAGAGAGGGGGAGAGAGTAGAGAGGTGGAGAGTAGAGGGCAGGAGAATAGAGAGGGCGAGAGAGTAGAGAGGGGGGAGAGAGTAGAGTGGGTGGAGAGAGTAGAGAGGGGAGAGTAGAGAGGGGAGAGTAGAAAGGGGGGAGAGAGTAGGAGGTGGAGAGTAGAGAGGGCGGGAGAGTAGAGAGGTGGAGAGTAGAGAGGGCGGGAGAGTAGAGAGGGGGGATAGAGTAGAGAGTTGGAGAGTAGAGAGGGCGGGAGAGTAGAGAGGTGGAGAGTAGAGAGGGCGGGAGAGTAGAGAGGGGGGAGAGAGTAGAGAGGGCGGGAGAGTAGAGAGGGCGGGAGAGTAGAGAGGGCGGGAGAGTAGAAAGGGCGGGAGAGTAGGGAGAGTAGGGAGGGCGGAGAGTAGAGAGGGCGGGAGAGTAGAGAGGGCGGAGAAAGTAGAGAGGTGGAGAGGAGAGGGCGGGAGAGTAGAGAGGGCGGGAGAGTAGAGAGAGCGGGAGAGTAGAGAGGGCGGAGAGTAGAGAGGGGCGGGAGAGTAGAGAGGGGGGAGAGAGTAGAGAGGTGGAGAGTAGAGAGGGGAGAGAGTAGAGGGCGGGAGAGTAGAGAGGGCGGGAGAGTAGAGAGGGCGGGAGAGTAGAGAGGGGGGAGAGAGTAGAGAGGTGGAGAGTAGAGAGGGCGGGAGAGTAGAGAGGTGGAGATTAGAGAGGGCGGGAGAGTAGAGAGGGCGCGAGAGTAGAGAGGGGAGCGAGAGTTGAAAGGTGGAGAGTAGAGGGCAGGAGAGTAGAGAGGGCGGGAGAGTAGAGAGGGCGGGAGAGTAGAGAGGGCGGGAGAGTAGAGAGGGCGGGAGAGTAGAGAGGGGGGAGAGAGTAGAGAGGGCGGGAGAGTAGAGAGGGGGGGAGAGTAGAGAGGGCGGGAGAGTAGAGAGGGCGGGAGAGTAGAGAGGGCGGGAGAGAGTAGAGAGGGCGGAGAGAGTAGAGAGGGCAGGAGAGTAGAGAGGGGGGAGAGTAGAGAGGGCGGAAAAGTAGAGAGGGCGGGAGAGTAGAGAGAGAGGTGGAGAGTAGAGAGGGCGGGAGGGGGGGGAGAGTAGAGAGTTGGAGAGTAGAGAGGGGGGAGAGAGTAGAGAGGGCGGGAGAGTAGAGAGGGCGGAAGAGTAGAGAGGTGGAAGTAGAGAGGGCAGGAGAGTAGAGAGGGCGGGAGAGTAGAGAGGGCGGGAGAGTAGAGAGGGGGGAGAGAGTAGAGAGGTGGAGAGTAGAGAGGGGGGACAGAGTAGAGAGAGCGGGAGAGTAGAGAGGGCGGGAGAGTGTAGAGAGTTGGAGAGTAGAGAGGGCGGGAGAGTAGAGAGGGGGGAGAGAGTAGAGAGGTGGAGAGTAGACAGGGCGGGAGAGTAGAGAGGGGGGACAGAGTAGAGAGTTGGAGAGTAGAGAGTGGGGAGAGTAGAGAGGGGGGAGAGAGTAGAGGGGTGGAGAGTAGAGAGGGCGGGAGAGTAGAGAGGTGGAGAGTAGAGAGGGCGGGAGAGTAGAGAGGGGGGATAGAGTAGAGAGTTGGAGAGTAGAGAGGGCGGGAGAGTAGAGAGGTGGAGAGTAGAGAGGGCGGGAGAGTAGAGAGGGGGGAGAGAGTAGAGAGGGCGGGAGAGTAGAGAGGGTGGGAGAGTAGAGAGGGCGGAGAGTAGAAAGGGCGGGAGAGTAGGGAGAGTAGGGAGGGCGGGAGAGTAGAGAGGGCGGGAGAGTAGAGAGGGCGGAGAGAGTAGAGAGGTGTGGAGAGGAGAGGGCGGGAGAGTAGAGAGGGCGGGAGAGTAGAGAGAGCGGGAGAGTAGAGAGGGCGGGAGAGTAGAGAGGGGCGGGAGAGTAGAGAGGGGGGAGAGAGTAGAGAGGTGGAGAGTAGAGAGGGGAGAGAGTAGAGGGCGGGAGAGTAGAGAGGGCGGGAGAGTAGAGAGGGCGGGAGAGTAGAGAGAGGGGGGAGAGAGTAGAGAGGTGGAGAGTAGAGAGGGCGGGAGAGTAGAGAGGTGGAGATTAGAGAGGGCGGGAGAGTAGAGAGGGCGCGAGAGTAGAGAGGGGAGCGAGAGTTGAAAGGTGGAGAGTAGAGGGCAGGAGAGTAGAGAGGGCGGGAGAGTAGAGAGGGCGGGAGAGTAGAGAGGGCGGGAGAGTAGAGAGGGCGGGAGAGTAGAGAGGGCGGGAGAGTAGAGAGGGGGGAGAGAGTAGAGAGGGCGGGAGAGAGTAGAGAGGGCGGGAGAGTAGAGAGGGCGGGAGAGTAGAGAGGGGGGAGAGAGTAGAGAGGGCGGGAGAGTAGAGAGGGCGGGAGAGTAGAGAGGGGGGAGAGAGTTGAGAGGTGGAGAGTAAAGAGGGCGGGAGAGTAGAGAGGGCGGGAGAGTAGAGAGGGCGGGAGAGTAGAGAGGGGGGAGAGAGTAGAGAGGGGGAGAGTAGAGAGGTGGGGAGAGTAGAGAGGGCGGGAGAGTAGAGAGGGCAGGAGAGTAGAGAGGGGGAGAGAGTAGAGAAGGCGGGAGAGTAGAGAAGGCGGGAGAGTAGAGAGGGGGGAGAGAGTAGAGAGGGGGGAGAGAGTAGAGAGGGCGGGAGAGTAGAGAGGGCGGGTGAGTAGAGAGGTGGTGAGTAGAGAGGTGGAGAGTAGAGAGGTGGAGAGTAGAGAGGTGGAGAGTAGAGAGGTGGAGAATAGAGAGGGCGGGAGAGTAGAGAGGGCGGGAGAGTAGAGAGGGAGTAGAGAGGGCGGGAGAGTAGAGAGGGCGGGAGAGTAGAGAGGGGGGAGAGAGTAGAGAGGGCGGGAGAGTAGAGATGGCGGGAGAGTAGAGAGGGCGGGAGAGTAGAGAGGGGGGAGAGAGTAGAGAGGGCGGGAGAGTAGAGAGGGGGAGAAAGTAGAGAGGGAGTAGAGAGGTGGAGAGTAGAGAGGGCGGGAGAGTAGAGAGGGGGGAGAGGGTAGAGAGGGGAGAGTAGAGAGGGGGGAGAGTAGAGAGGGCGGGAGAGTAGAGAGGGCGGGAGAGTAGAGAGGGCGGGAGAGTAGAGAGGGGGAGAAAGTAGAGAGGTGGAGAGTAGAGAGGGCGGGAGAGTAGAGAGGGGTGGGAGAGTAGAGAGGTGGAGAGTAGAGAGGGCGGGAGAGTAGAGAGGGGGGGATAGTAGAGAGGTGGAGAGTAGAGAGGGGGGGAGAGTAGAGAGGTGGAGAGTAGGGAGGCCGGGAGAGTAGGGAGGCCGGGAGAGTAGAGAGGGCGGGAGAGTAGAGAGGGCGGGAGAGTAGAGAGGGGGGAGAGAGTAGAGAGGGCGGGAGAGTAGAGAGGGCGGGAGAGTAGAGAGGGCGGGAGAGTAGAGAGGGCGGGAGAGTAGAGAGGGGGGAGAGAGTAGAGAGGGCGGGAGAGTAGAGAGGTGGAGAGGAGAGGACGGGAGAGTAGAGAGGGCGGGAGAGTAGAGAGGGCGGGAGAGTAGAGAGGGGGGGAGATTAGAGAGGGCGGGAGAGTAGAGAGGGCGTGAGAGTAGAGAGGGGGGAGAGAGTAGAGAGGGCGGGAGAGAGTAGAGAGGGGGGAGAGAGTAGAGAGGTGGAGAGTAAAGAGGGCGGGAGAGTAGAGAGGGCGCGAGAGTTAGAGAGGGGGGAGAGAGTAGAAAGGTGGAGAGTAGAGGGCAGGAGAGTAGAGAGGTGGAGATTAGAGAGGGCGGGAGAGTAGAGAGGGCAGGAGAGTAGAGAGGGCGGGAGAGTAGGGAGGGGGGAGAGAGTAGAGAGGGGGGAGAGAGTAGAGAGGGCGGGAGAGTAGAGAGGGGGGAGAGAGTAGAGAGGGCGAGAGAGTAGAGAGGGCGGAGAGTAGAGAGGGCGGGAGAGTAGAGAGGGGGGCGAGAGTAGAGAGGGTGGGAGAGTAGAGAGGGGGGAGAGAGTAGAGAGGGCGAGAGAGTAGAGAGGGCGGGAGAGTAGAGAGGGCGAGAGAGTAGAGAGGGCGGGAGAGTAGAGAGGGCGGGAGAGTAGAGAGGGCGGGAGAGTAGAGAAGGCGGGAGAGAGTAGAGAGGGGTGAGAGTAGAGAGGGTGGGAGAGTATAAAGGGCGGGAGAGTAGAGAGGGCGGGAGAGTAGAAAGGGCGGGAGAGTAGAGAGGGGGGAGAGAGTAGAGAGGGGGGAGAGAGTAGAGAGGGCGGGAGAGTAGAGAGGGCGGGAGAGTAGAGAGAGCGGGAGAGTAGAGAAGGCGGGAGAGTAGAGGAGTGGGAGAGTAGAGAGGGCGGGAGAGTAGAGAGGGCAGAGAGTAGAGAGGTGGAGAGTAGAGGGCAGGAGAGTAGAGAGGGCGGGAGAGTAGAGAGGGCGGGAGAGTAGAGAGGGGGGGAGAGTAGAGAGGTGGAGAGTAGAGAGGGGGGGAGAGTAGAGAGGTGGAGAGTAGGGAGGCCGGGAGAGTAGGGAGGCCGGGAGAGTAGAGAGGGCGGGAGAGTAGAGAGGGCGGGAGAGTAGAGAGGGGGGAGAGAGTAGAGAGGGCGGGAGAGTAGAGAGGGCGGGAGAGTAGAGAGGGCGGGAGAGTAGAGAGGGCGGGAGAGTAGAGAGGGGGGAGAGAGTAGAGAGGGCGGGAGAGTAGAGAGGTGGAGAGGAGAGGACGGGAGAGTAGAGAGGGCGGGAGAGTAGAGAGGGCGGGAGAGTAGAGAGGGGGGAGATTAGAGAGGGCGGGAGAGTAGAGAGGGCGGGAGAGTAGAGAGGGGGGAGAGAGTAGAGAGGGCGGGAGAGAGTAGAGAGGGGGGAGAGAGTAGAGAGGTGGAGAGTAAAGAGGGCGGGAGAGTAGAGAGGGCGCGAGAGTAGAGAGGGAGGAGAGAGTAGAAAGGTGGAGAGTAGAGGGCAGGAGAGTAGAGAGGTGGAGATTAGAGAGGGCGGGAGAGTAGAGAGGGCAGGAGAGTAGAGAGGGCGGGAGAGTAGGAGGGGGGAGAGAGTAGAGAGGGGGGAGAGAGTAGAGAGGGCGGGAGAGTAGAGAGGGGGGAGAGAGTAGAGAGGGCGAGAGAGTAGAGAGGGCGGGAGAGTAGAGAGGGCGAGAGAGTAGAGAGGGCGGGAGAGTAGAGAGGGCGGGAGAGTAGAGAGGGCGGGAGAGAGTAGAGAGGGGTGAGAGTAGAGAGGGTGGGAGAGTATAAAGGGCGGGAGAGTAGAGAGGGCGGGAGAGTAGAGAGGGCGGGAGAGTAGAGAGGTTGGGAGAGAGTAGAGAGGGGGGAGAGAGTAGAGAGGGCGGGAGAGTAGAGAGGGCGGGAGAGTAGAGAGAGCGGGAGAGTAGAGAAGGCGGGAGAGTAGAGAGGTGGGGAGAGTAGAGAGGGCGGGAGAGTAGAGAGGGCAGGAGAGTAGAGAGGGGGAGAGAGTAGAGAGGTGGAGAGTAGAGGGCAGGAGAGTAGAGAGGGCGGGAGAGTAGAGAGGGCGGGAGAGTAAGAGGGGGGAGAGTAGAGAGGGGGGAGAGAGTAGAGATGGCGGGAGAGTAGAGAGGGGGGAGAGGGGGGAGAGAGTAGAGAGGGCGGGAGAGTAGAGAGGGCGGGAGAGTAGAGAGGTGGGGAGAGTAGAGAGGGGGGAGAGAGTAGAGAGGGTGGGAGAGAGTAGAGAGGGGAGAGTAGAAAGGGGGGAGAGAGTAGGAGGTGGAGAGTAGAGAGGGCGGGAGAGTAGAGAAGGCGGGAGAGTAGAGAGGGGGGAGAGAGTAGAGAGGGCGGGAGAGTAGAGAGGGCGGGAGAGTAGAGAGGGGGGAGAGAGTAGAGAGGGCGGGAGAGTAGAGAGGGCGGGAGAGTAGAGAGGGCGGGAGAGTAGAGAGGTGGGGAGAGTAGAGAGGTGGGGAGAGTAGAGAGGGCGGGAGAGTAGAGAGGGCGGGAGAGTAGAGAGGGCGGGAGAGTAGAGAGGGCAGGAGAGTAGAGAGGGGGAGAGAGTAGAGAGGTGGAGAGTAGAGGGCAGGAGAATAGAGAGGGCGAGAGAGAGTAGAGAGGGGGGAGAGAGTAGAGTGGGTGGGAGAGAGTAGAGAGGGGAGAGTAGAGAGGGGAGAGTAGAAAGGGGGGAGAGAGTAGGAGGTGGAGAGTAGAGAGGGCGGGAGAGTAGAGAAGGCGGGAGAGTAGAGAGGGGGGAGAGAGTAGAGAGGGCGGGAGAGTAGAGAGGGCGGGAGAGTAGAGAGGGGGGAGAGAGTAGAGAGGGCGGGAGAGTAGAGAGGGCGGGAGAGTAGAGAGGTGGGGAGAGTAGAGAGGTGGGGAGAGTAGAGAGGGCGGGAGAGTAGAGAGGGCGGGAGAGTAGAGAGGGCGGGAGAGTAGAGAGGGCAGGAGAGTAGAGAGGGGGAGAGAGTAGAGAGGTGGAGAGTAGAGGGCAGGAGAATAGAGAGGGCGAGAGAGTAGAGAGGGGGGAGAGAGTAGAGTGGGTGGGAGAGAGTAGAGAGGGGAGAGTAGAGAGGGGAGAGTAGAAAGGGGGGAGAGAGTAGGAGGTGGAGAGTAGAGAGGGCGGGAGAGTAGAGAAGGCGGGAGAGTAGAGAGGGGGGAGAGAGTAGAGAGGGCGGGAGAGTAGAGAGGGCTGAAGAGTGGAGAGAGTAGAGAGGTGGAGAGTAGAGAGGGCGGGAAAGTAGAGAGGGCAGGAGAGTAGAGAGGTGGAGAGTAGAGGGGGGAGAGAGTAGAGAGGGCGGAAGAGTAGAGAGGGCGGGAGAGTAGAGAGGGTGTGAGAGAGTAGAGAGGGCGGGAGAGTAGAGAGGGGGGAGAGAGTAGAGAGGTGAAGAGTAGAGAGGGCGGGAGAGTAGAGAGGGCGGGAGAGTAGAGAGGGCGGGAGAGTAGAGGGGGGAGAGAGTAGAGAGGGCGGGAGAGTCGAGAGGGTGGGAGAGAAGAGAGGGCGGGAGAGTAGAGAGGGCGGGAGAGTAGAGAGGGGGGAGAGAGTAGGGAGGCCGGGAGAGTAGGGAGGCCGGGAGAGTAGAGAGGGGAGAGAGTAGAGAGGTAGAGAGGGGGGAGAGAGAGTAGAGAGGGCGGGAGAGTAGAGAGGGGGGAGAGAGTAGAGAGGGGGGAGAGAGTAGAGAGGGGGGAGAGAGTAGAGAGGGGGGAGAGAGTAGAGAGGGCAGGAGAGAGTAGAGAGGGCAGGAGAGAGTAGAGAGGTGGAGAGGAGAGAGTAGAGAGGGCGAGAGAGTAGAGAGGGGGGAGAGAGTAGAGAGGGGGGAGAGAGTAGAGAGGGCGGGAGAGTAGAGAGCGCGGAAGAGTAGAGAGGGGGGAGAGAGTAGAGAGGGCGGAAGAGTAGAGAGGGGGCGGGAGAGTAGAGAGGGCGGGAGAGTAGAGAGGGGGGAGAGAGTAGAGAGGGGGGAGAGAGTAGAGAGGGCGGGAGAGTAGAGAGGGCGGGAGAGTAGAGAGGGGGAGAGAGTAGAGAGGGCGGGAGAGTAGAGAGGGTGGGAGAGTAGAGAGGGGGAGAGAGTAGAGAGGGCGGGAGAGTAGAGAGGGCGGGAGAGTAGAGAGGGCGGGAGAGTAAAGAGGGCGGGAGAGTAGAGAGGGCGGGAGTGTAGAGAGGGGGGAGAGAGTAGAGAGGGGGGAGAGAGTAGAGAGGTGGAGAGTAGGGAGGCCGGGAGAGTAGAGAGGGGAGAGAGTAGAGAGGTGGAGAGTAGAGAGGGCGGGAGAGTAGAGAGGGCGGGAGAGTAGAGAGGGGGGAGAGAGTAGAGAGGGGGGAGAGAGTAGAGAGGTGGAGAGTAGGGAGGGGGGAGAGTAGAGAGGGCGGGAGAGTAGAGAGGGCGGGAGAGTAGAGAGGGGGGAGAGAGTAGAGAGGGGGGGAGAGTAGAGAGGTGGAGAGTAGGGAGGCCGGGAGAGTAGAGAGGGGAGAGAGTAGAGAGGTGGAGAGTAGAGAGGGCGGGAGAGTAGAGAGGGCGAGAGAATAGAGAGGGCGGGACAGTAGAGAGGGCGGGACAGTAGAGAGGGGGGAGAGAGTAGAGAGGTGGAGAGGAGAGAGGGCGGAAAAGTAGAGAGGGCAGGAGAGTAGAGAGGTGGAGAGTAGAGAGAGCGGAAGAGTAGAGAGGGCGAGAGAGTAGAGAGGGGGGAGAGAGTAGAGAGGGCGGGAGAGTAGAGAGGTGGAGAGTAGAGAGGGCGGGAGAGTAGAGAGGGCGGGAGAGTAGATAGGGTGGAGAGAGTAGAGAGGTGGAGAGTAGAGAGGGGGGAGAGAGAGTAGAGAGGGCGGGAGAGTAGAGAGGGCGGAGAGAGTAGAGAGGGCGGAGAGAGTAGAGAGGGCGGGAGAGTAGAGAGGGGGGAGAGAGTAGAGAGGGCGGGAGAGTAGAGAGGGCGGGAGAGAGTAGAGAGGTGGAGAGGAGAGATTAGAGAGGGCGGGAGAGTAGAGAGGGCGAGAGAGTAGAGAGGGGGGAGAGAGTAGAGAGGGGGGAGAGTAGAGAGGGCGGAAGAGTAGAGAGGGCGGGAGAGTAGAGAGGGCGGAAGAGTAGAGAGGGGGGAGAGAGTAGAGAGGGCCGAAGAGTAGAGAGGGCGGGAGAGTAGAGAGGGCGGGAGAGTAGAGAGGGGGGAGAGTAGAGAGGGCGGGAGAGTAGAGAGGGCGGGAGAGTAGAGAGGGCGGAGAGAGTAGAGAGGGGGGGAGAGAGTAGAGTGGGCGGGAGAGTAGAGAGGGCGGGAGAGTAGAGAGAGCGTGAGAGTAGAGAGGGGGGAGAGAGTAGAGAGGGCGGAAGAGTAGAGAGGGCGGAAGAGTAGAGAGGGCGGGAGAGTAGAGAGGGTGGGAGAGGGGGGAGAGAGTAGAGAGGGTGGGAGAGAGTAGAGAGGTGAAGAGTAGAGAGGGCGGGAGAGTAGAGAGGGCGGGAGAGTAGAGGGGGGAGAGAGTAGAGAGGGCGGGAGAGTAGAGAGGGCGGGAGAGTAGAGAGGGCGGGAGAGTAGAGAGGGGGAGAGAGTAGAGAGGGGGAGAGAGTAGAGAGGTGGAGAGTAGAGAGGACGGGAGAGTAGATGGGGGGAGAGAGTAGAGAGGGCGGGAGAGTAGAGAGGGGGGAGAGAGTAGAGAGGTGGAGAGTAGAGAGGGCGGGAGAGTAGAGAGGGCGGGAGAGTAGAGAGGGGGGAGAAAGTAGAGAGGGGGGAGAAAGTAGAGAGGGCGGGAGAGTAGAGAGGTGGAGAGTAGAGAGGGCGGGACAGTAGAGAGGGCGGGAGAGTAGACAGGACGGGAGAGTAGAGAGGGGGGAGAGAGTAGAGAGGGCAGAAGAGTAGAGAGGGCGGAAGAGTAGAGAGGGTGGGAGAGAGTAGAGAGGGTGGGAGAGAGTAGAGAGGAAGAGTAGAGAGGGCGGGAGAGTAGAGAGGGCGGGAGAGTAGAGAGGGCGGGAGAGTAGAGAGGGCGGGAGAGAGTAGAGAGGGGGGAGAGAGTAGAGAGGGCGGGAGAGTAGAGAAGGGGGAGAGAGTAGAGAGGGGGGAGAGAGTAGGGAGGCCGGGAGAGTAGAGAGGGGAGAGAGTATAGAGGTGGAGAGTAGAGAGGGCGGGAGAGTAGAGAGGGGGGAGAGAGTAGAGAGGTGGAGAGGAGAGAGTAGAGAGGGCGGGATAGTAGAGAGGGCGAGAGAGTAGAGGGGGGGGAGAGAGTAGAGAGGGCGGGAGAGTAGAGAGGGGGGAGAGAGTAGAGAGGGCGGGAGAGTAGAGAGGGCGGAAGAGTAGAGAGGGCGGGAGAGTAGAGAGGGCGGGAGAGTAGAGAGGGCGGGAGAGTAGAGAGGTGGGAGAGTAGAGAGGGCGGAAGAGTAGAGAGGGGGAGAGAGTAGAGAGGGCGGAAGAGTAGAGAGGGCGGGAGAGTAGAAAGGGCGGAAGAGTAGAGAGGGGGGAGGGTAGAGAGGGCGGGAGAGTAGAGAGGGCGAGAGAGTAGAGAGGGGGGAGAGAGTAGAGTGGGCGGAAGAGTAGAGAGGGCGGGAGAGTAGAGAGGGCGGGAGAGTAGAGAGGGCGGGAGAGTAGAGAGGGCGGGAGAGTAGAGAGGGGCGGAAGAGTAGAGAGCTGGAGAGTAGAGAGGGCGGGAGAGTAGAGAGGGCGGGAGAGTAGAGGGGGGGGAGAGAGTAGGGAGGCCGGGAGAGTAGGGAGGCCGGGAGAGTAGAGAGGGGGGAGAGAGTAGAGAGGGCGGGAGAGTAGAGAAGGGGGAGAGAGTAGGGAGGCCGGGAGAGTAGAGAGGGGAGAGAGTAGAGAGGTGGAGAGTAGAGAGGGCGGAAGAGTAGAGAGGGCGGGAGAGTAGAGAGGGCGGGAGAGTAGAGAGGGCGGGAGAGTAGAGAGGGCGGAGAGAGTAGAGAGGGGGGAGAGAGTAGAGAGGGGGGAGAGAGAGTAGAGAGGGCGGGAGAGTAGAGAGGGGGGAGAGAGTAGAGAGGGCGGAGAGAGTAGAGAGGGCGGGAGAGTAGAGAGGGGGGAGAGAGTAGAGAGGGCGGGAGAGTAGAGAGGGCGGGAGAGAGTAGAGAGGTGGAGAGGAGAGAGTAGAGAGGGCGGGATAGTAGAGAGGGCGAGAGAGTAGAGAGGGGGGAGAGAGTAGAGAGGGCGGGAGAGTAGAGAGGGCGGAAGAGTAGAGAGGGCGGGAGAGTAGAGAGGGCGGGAGAGTAGAGAGGGCGGGAGAGTAGAGAGGGCGGAAGAGTAGAGAGGGGGGAGAGAGTAGAGAGGGCGGAAGAGTAGAGAGGGCGGGAGAGTAGAGAGGGCGGGAGAGTAGAGAGGGGGGAGGGTAGAGAGGGCGGGAGAGTAGAGAGGGCGAGAGAGTAGAGAGGGGGGAGAGAGTAGAGTGGGCGGGAGAGTAGAGAGGGCGGGAGAGTAGAGAGGGCGGGAGAGTAGAGAGGGGCGGAAGAGTAGAGAGGTGGAGAGTAGAGAGGGCGGGAGAGTAGAGAGGGCGGGAGAGTAGAGGGGGGGGAGAGAGTAGGGAGGCCGGGAGAGTAGGGAGGCCGGGAGAGTAGAGAGGGGAGAGAGTAGAGAGGTGGAGAGTAGAGAGGGCGAGAGAGTAGAGAGGGCGGGAGAGTAGAAAGGGCGGGAGAGTAGAGAGGGGGGAGAGAGTAGAGAGGTAGAGAGGGGGGAGAGAGAGTAGAGAGAGCGGGAGAGTAGAGAGGGCGGGAGAGTAGAGAGGGGGTAGAGAGTAGAGAGGGGGGAGAGAGTAGAGAGGGCGGGAGAGTAGAGAGGGGGGAGAGAGTAGAGAGGGCGGGAGAGTAGAGAGGGCAGGAGAGAGTAGAGAGGTGGAGAGGAGAGAGGAGAGAGTAGAGAGGGCGAGAGAGTAGAGTGGGGGGAGAGAGTAGAGAGGGGGGAGAGAGTAGAGAGGGCGGGAGAGTAGAGAGGGCGGGAGAGTAGAGAGGGCGGAGAGAGTAGAGAGGGCGGAAGAGTAGAGAGGGCGGGAGAGTAGAGAGGGCGGGAGAGTAGAGAGGGCGGGAGAGTAGAGAGGGCGGGAGAGTAGAGGGGGGGGAGAGAGTAGGGAGGCCGGGAGAGTAGGGAGGCCGGGAGAGTAGAGAGGGGGGAGAGAGTAGAGAGGGCGGGAGAGTAGAGAAGGGGGAGAGAGTAGGGAGGCCGGGAGAGTAGAGAGGGGAGAGAGTAGAGAGGTGGAGAGTAGAGAGGGCGGAAGAGTAGAGAGGGCGGGAGAGTAGAGAGGGCGGGAGAGTAGAGAGGGCGGGAGAGTAGAGAGGGCGGAGAGAGTAGAGAGGGGGGAGAGAGTAGAGAGGGGGGAGAGAGAGTAGAGAGGTGGAGAGTAGAGAGGGCGGAAGAGTAGAGAGGGGGGAGGGTAGAGAGGGCGGGAGAGTAGAGAGGGCGAGAGAGTAGAGAGGGGGGAGAGAGTAGAGTGGGCGGGAGAGTAGAGAGGGCGGGAGAGTAGAGAGGGCGGGAGAGTAGAGAGGGCGGGAGAGTAGAGAGGGCGGGAGAGTAGAGAGGGGCGGAAGAGTAGAGAGCTGGAGAGTAGAGAGGGCGGGAGAGTAGAGAGGGCGGGAGAGTAGAGGGGGGGGAGAGAGTAGGGAGGCCGGGAGAGTAGGGAGGCCGGGAGAGTAGAGAGGGGGGAGAGAGTAGAGAGGGCGGGAGAGTAGAGAAGGGGGAGAGAGTAGGGAGGCCGGGAGAGTAGAGAGGGGAGAGAGTAGAGAGGTGGAGAGTAGAGAGGGCGGAAGAGTAGAGAGGGCGGGAGAGTAGAGAGGGCGGGAGAGTAGAGAGGGCGGGAGAGTAGAGAGGGCGGGAGAGTAGAGAGGGCGAGAGAGTAGAGAGGGGGGAGAGAGTAGAGTGGGCGGGAGAGTAGAGAGGCCGGGAGAGTAGAGAGGGCGGGAGAGTAGAGAGGTGGAGAGTAGAGAGGGCGGAAGAGTAGAGAGGGCGGGAGAGTAGAGAGGGCGGGAGAGTAGAGAGGGCGGGAGAGTAGAGAGGGCGGAGAGAGTAGAGAGGGGGGAGAGAGTAGAGAGGGGGGAGAGAGAGTAGAGAGGGCGGGAGAGTAGAGAGGGGGGAGAGAGTAGAGAGGGCGGAGAGAGTAGAGAGGGCGGGAGAGTAGAGAGGGGGGAGAGAGTAGAGAGGGCGGGAGAGTAGAGAGGGCGGGAGAGAGTAGAGAGGTGGAGAGGAGAGAGTAGAGAGGGCGGGATAGTAGAGAGGGCGAGAGAGTAGAGAGGGGGGAGAGAGTAGAGAGGGCGGGAGAGTAGAGAGGGCGGAAGAGTAGAGAGGGCGGGAGAGTAGAGAGGGCGGGAGAGTAGAGAGGGCGGGAGAGTAGAGAGGGCGGAAGAGTAGAGAGGGGGGAGAGAGTAGAGAGGGCGGAAGAGTAGAGAGGGCGGGAGAGTAGAGAGGGCGAGAGAGTAGAGAGGGGGGAGAGAGTAGAGTGGGCGGGAGAGTAGAGAGGGCGGGAGAGTAGAGAGGGCGGGAGAGTAGAGAGGGCGGGAGAGTAGAGAGGGCGGGAGAGTAGAGAGGGGCGGAAGAGTAGAGAGCTGGAGAGTAGAGAGGGCGGGAGAGTAGAGAGGGCGGGAGAGTAGAGGGGGGGGAGAGAGTAGGGAGGCCGGGAGAGTAGGGAGGCCGGGAGAGTAGAGAGGGGGGAGAGAGTAGAGAGGGCGGGAGAGTAGAGAAGGGGGAGAGAGTAGGGAGGCCGGGAGAGTAGAGAGGGGAGAGAGTAGAGAGGTGGAGAGTAGAGAGGGCGGAAGAGTAGAGAGGGCGGGAGAGTAGAGAGGGCGGGAGAGTAGAGAGGGCGGGAGAGTAGAGAGGGCGGAGAGAGTAGAGAGGGGGGAGAGAGTAGAGAGGGGGGAGAGAGAGTAGAGAGGTGGAGAGTAGAGAGGGCGGAAGAGTAGAGAGGGGGGAGGGTAGAGAGGGCGGGAGAGTAGAGAGGGCGAGAGAGTAGAGAGGGGGGAGAGAGTAGAGTGGGCGGGAGAGTAGAGAGGGCGGGAGAGTAGAGAGGGCGGGAGAGTAGAGAGGGCGGGAGAGTAGAGAGGGCGGGAGAGTAGAGAGGGGCGGAAGAGTAGAGAGCTGGAGAGTAGAGAGGGCGGGAGAGTAGAGAGGGCGGGAGAGTAGAGGGGGGGGAGAGAGTAGGGAGGCCGGGAGAGTAGGGAGGCCGGGAGAGTAGAGAGGGGGGAGAGAGTAGAGAGGGCGGGAGAGTAGAGAAGGGGGAGAGAGTAGGGAGGCCGGGAGAGTAGAGAGGGGAGAGAGTAGAGAGGTGGAGAGTAGAGAGGGCGGAAGAGTAGAGAGGGCGGGAGAGTAGAGAGGGCGGGAGAGTAGAGAGGGCGGGAGAGTAGAGAGGGCGGAGAGAGTAGAGAGGGGGGAGAGAGTAGAGAGGGGGGAGAGAGAGTAGAGAGGGCGGGAGAGTAGAGAGGGGGGAGAGAGTAGAGAGGGCGGAGAGAGTAGAGAGGGCGGGAGAGTAGAGAGGGGGGAGAGAGTAGAGAGGGCGGGAGAGTAGAGAGGGCGGGAGAGAGTAGAGAGGTGGAGAGGAGAGAGTAGAGAGGGCGGGATAGTAGAGAGGGCGAGAGAGTAGAGAGGGGGGAGAGAGTAGAGAGGGCGGGAGAGTAGAGAGGGCGGAAGAGTAGAGAGGGCGGGAGAGTAGAGAGGGCGGGAGAGTAGAGAGGGCGGGAGAGTAGAGAGGGCGGAAGAGTAGAGAGGGGGGAGAGAGTAGAGAGGGCGGAAGAGTAGAGAGGGCGGGAGAGTAGAGAGGGCGGGAGAGTAGAGAGGGGGGAGGGTAGAGAGGGCGGGAGAGTAGAGAGGGCGAGAGAGTAGAGAGGGGGGAGAGAGTAGAGTGGGCGGGAGAGTAGAGAGGGCGGGAGAGTAGAGAGGGCGGGAGAGTAGAGAGGGGCGGAAGAGTAGAGAGGTGGAGAGTAGAGAGGGCGGGAGAGTAGAGAGGGCGGGAGAGTAGAGGGGGGGGAGAGAGTAGGGAGGCCGGGAGAGTAGGGAGGCCGGGAGAGTAGAGAGGGGAGAGAGTAGAGAGGTGGAGAGTAGAGAGGGCGAGAGAGTAGAGAGGGCGGGAGAGTAGAAAGGGCGGGAGAGTAGAGAGGGGGGAGAGAGTAGAGAGGTAGAGAGGGGGGAGAGAGAGTAGAGAGAGCGGGAGAGTAGAGAGGGCGGGAGAGTAGAGAGGGGGTAGAGAGTAGAGAGGGGGGAGAGAGTAGAGAGGGCGGGAGAGTAGAGAGGGGGGAGAGAGTAGAGAGGGCGGGAGAGTAGAGAGGGCAGGAGAGAGTAGAGAGGTGGAGAGGAGAGAGGAGAGAGTAGAGAGGGCGAGAGAGTAGAGTGGGGGGAGAGAGTAGAGAGGGGGGAGAGAGTAGAGAGGGCGGGAGAGTAGAGAGGGCGGGAGAGTAGAGAGGGCGGAGAGAGTAGAGAGGGCGGAAGAGTAGAGAGGGCGGGAGAGTAGAGAGGGCGGGAGAGTAGAGAGGGCGGGAGAGTAGAGAGGGCGGGAGAGTAGAGAGGGGGGAGAGAGTAGAGAGGTGGAGAGGAGAGGGCGGGAGAGTAGAGAGGGCGGGAGAGTAGAGAGGGCGGGAGAGTAGAGAGGGGGGAGAGTGTAGAGAGGTGGAGAGTAGAGAGGGCGGGAGAGTAGAGAGGTGGAGAGTAGAGAGGGCGGGAGAGTAGAGAGGGTGCGAGAGTAGAGAGGGGGGCGAGAGTAGAAAGGTGGAGAGTAGAGGGCGGGAGAGTAGAGAGGGCGGGAGAGTAGAGAGGGTGGGAGAGTAGAGAGGGCGGGAGAGTAGAGAGGGCGGGAGAGTAGAGAGGGCGGGAGAGTAGAGAGGGCGGGAGAGTAGAGAGGGGGGAGAGAGTAGTGAGGGCGGGAGAGAGTAGAGAGGGCGGGAGAGTAGAGAGGGCGGGAGAGTAGAGAGGGGGGAGAGAGTAGAGAGGGCGGGAGAGTAGAGAGGGCGGGAGAGTAGAGAGGGGGGAGAGAGTTGAGAGGTGGAGAGTAAAGAGGGCGGGAGAGTAGAGAGGGCGGGAGAGTAGAGAGGGCGGGAGAGTAGAGAGGGGGGAGAGAGTAGAGAGGGAGAGAGTAGAGAGGTGGGGAGAGTAGAGAGGGCGGGAGAGTAGGGAGAGTAGGGAGGGCGGGAGAGTAGAGAGGGCGGGAGAGTAGAGAGGGCGGAGAGAGTAGAGAGGTGGAGAGGAGAGGGCGGGAGATTAGAGAGGGCGGGAGAGTAGAGAGAGCGGGAGAGTAGAGAGGGCGGGAGAGTAGAGAGGGGCGGGAGAGTAGAGAGGGGGGAGAGAGTAGAGAGGTGAAGAGTAGAGAGGGCGGGAGAGTAGAGAGGGGGGAGAGAGTAGAGAGGGCGGGAGAGTAGAGAGGGCGGGAGAGTAGAGAGGGCGGAAGAGTTGAGAGGGCGGGAGAGTAGAGAGGGGGGAGAGTAGAGAGGGCGGGAGAGTAGAGAGGGCGGGAGAGTAGAGAGGGGGGAGAGAGTAGAGAGGGGGGAGAGAGTAGAGAGGGCGGGAGAGTAGAGAGGGCGGGAGAGTAGAGAGGGGGAGAGAGTAGAGAGGGCGGAAAAGTAGAGAGGGCGGGAGAGTAGAGAGGGCGGGAGAGTAGAGAGGGCGGGAGAGTAGAGAGGGTGGGAGAGAGTAGGGGGGAGAGAGTAGAGAGGTGAAGAGTAGAGAGAGCGGGAGAGTAGAGAGGGGGGAGAAAGTAGAGAGGGCGGGAGAGTCGAGAGGGCGGGAGAGAAGAGAGGGCGGGAGAGTAGAGAGGGCGGGAGAGTAGGGAGGGCGGGAGAGTAGAGAGGGCGGGAGAGTAGAGAGGGCGGGAGAGTAGAGAGGTGGGGAGAGTAGAGAGGGCGGGAGAGTAGAGAGGGCGGGAGAGTAGAGAGGGCGGGAGAGTAGAGAGGGCAGGAGAGTAGAGAGGGGGAGAGAGTAGAGAGGTGAAGAGTAGAGGGCAGGAGAATAGAGAGGGCGGGAGAGTAGAGAGGGGGGAGAGAGTAGAGAGGGTGGGAGAGAGTAGAGAGGGGAGAGTAGAGAGGGGGGAGAGAGTAGGAGGTGGAGAGTAGAGAGGGCGGGAGAGTAGAGAAGGCGGGAGAGTAGAGAGGGGGGAGAGAGTAGAGAGGGCAGGAGAGTAGAGAGGGCGGGAGAGTAGAGAGGTGGAGAGAGTAGAGAGGTGGAGAGTAGAGAGGGCGGGAGAGTAGAGAGGGCGGGAGAGTAGAGAGGGCAGGAGAGAGTAGAGAGGGGGGAGAGAGTAGAGAGGGGGGAGAGAGTAGAGAGGGCGGGAGAGTAGAGAGTGGGGAGAGTAGAGAGGTGGAGAGTAGAGAGGGCGGGAGAGTAGAGAGGGGGGAGAGAGTAGAGAGGTGGAGAGTAGAGAGGGCAGGAGAGAGTAGAGAGGAGAGAGTAGAGAGGTGGAGAGTAGGGAAGGCGGAAGAGTAGAGAGGGCGGGAGAGTAGAGAGGGCGGGAGAGTAGAGAGGGGGGAGAGAGTAGAGAGGTGGAGAGTAGAGAGGGCGGGAGAGTAGAGAGGGCGGGAGAGTAGAGAGGGGGGAAAGAGTAGAGAGGTGGAGAGTAGAGAGGGCGGGAGAGTAGAGAGGGCGGGAGAGTAGAGAGGGCGGGAGAGTAGAGAGGGCGGGAGAGTTGAGAGGGGGGAGAGAGTAGAGAGGTGGAGAGTAGAGAGGGCGGGAGAGTAGAGAGGTGGAGAGTAGAGAGGGTGGGAGAGAGTAGAGAGGTGGAGAGTATAGAGGGCGGGAGAGTAGAGAGGGTGGGAGAGAGTAGAGAGGTGGGGAGTAGAGAGGGCGGGAGAGAGTAGAGAGGGGAGAGTAGAAAGGGGTGTGTCCTGGAACTAGATTCCACATTTCTCTGTCTCCCTTTGCAGCTCATGGGATTCATGTCTCCCTAGTTTAGCTGCCTGTTATTTTCCCTGTCCCAGCAGCTAGCTGCATGTGAAAAGGCAACATTATTGTTACATGTTGTTTACACAGCCCTAGTCAGTGTTGGTTGCCTGCAGCTCATATTCTCCTAGCTGAGAGTGGGCTATTCCTACCCCCCTGTCCTTGCTGACAGTTAGTATGGTCTCACTTCCCTTCTAATGCGACCCTTGCTCTTCACTTCCTTTTCACCCTGGACTCTGAGTGAGTACCCGCCTGCTATTTACCCCAGTGAGGCCTTTCTGTTTTACACTGTCTCATCCTGATACACTGCACTTCAGAGAGAGAAGCACTCTCTACCTACACTACATCTGCAAGTACCCTTTCTTCCTGTGATTTTCCCTCAATAAAACTAAGAAAGACAAAAGGACTTGTTGTGCTTTGGAAGAGGGAAGGCATGAGTTAAGCTTACTGGAACTATTCATACATCATTTGTGACCCTGGTTCCAGGAAAGTACAACAGAGACCGTGTGTTGGGGAAACAGCACAGACTTTCTACAGCAAGCCTTACAAACAAACAAGCAGATTTACACTGCTCACAGAGCCTGCAACTTCACACAAGGCAACAGCGTAGCAGACAGACAGTTCATAACACGCAGAACTTTGATTGCCTTTTTCTGTTTGAGTTCACCCTCTGCACAGCTCCATAGTGAGGAGCTACCATCTCACCTACCCCTGCGCACGTCCCCACGGCTAGCGCCATCAAGGGCCACGCTACCGGACACCCGCCAGGACACGGGTCAGAGCCACCGGACACCTGTGAGTATAGCCACCCCTACGCTGAACGCTGCAGGACACCACTCGGCATCATCTGAGACAGTCGCCCATCGCTGACGCAAGTAACAGGCCGCACGCCACACGCACTGGCTAAAGGCCTACACACACCTACAGCATGGCAGAACTCAGACCCTCACCAGACATCACGCAGGAGAGTGACCACTCAGACACAGAGACCGCCGCGCAACTACAAAAGGCGCAGGCAGACGCAAGGCCTAAACGGACAGTCACACTGACACAAAAGGCCCGCGAAAAATATGAGAATGACATTGAAGCGCACCGCGCTAAACTAGAGTTGGCCTGGGAAACAACCACACTGGAATACGCAATGTTACTAGCGTTGGCAACTATGCGCAACAGCTCGAGCAGGCAATAACGCAATTAAGGACTGATCACTCGTGTTATCAAGAGCTGTCAGAGGCATACGTCACTTACCTGACCAGAGCCAACACCAGCGAAAGCCTACAAGAAAGAGACTTACAGAGTAACATTGACCTGACACGAGACAGCCGCATGCGAACCACTATCACGGAGGCTGAGAGTAGGAGAAAAGATCTTTTGCTGAAAACCGCATCACAGCGCTCAAGCACATCCAGGCATTCATCAAGGTCAGCAAGGTCAGCGCAATCTAACGCGTCCAGCGCAAGCGCAAACGCTACCAAGGCGCGAGCTACCGCAGAGGCCGCACGTGCCAGGGCCGAGTATAGTCGGAGGGAGGCAGCCGTAAGAGCAGAAAGAGCGCGCATAGAAGAGGAGGAGCAGACAGCCGCCGCTAATGCTGCCGCCACTGCTGCCGCCGCTACTGCCGCAGCCACCACGCGTAGGAAAGCCGAATTTGATGCGGAACTAGAGGCACTTAATCAAGAGAAGGATGCCGCCGCCACCATAGCCCAAGCTGAAGTCCTAGAAGCAGCCGCGCAACAGGACGGCGGTGAGCGACCATACAGACGGATTGCCTCAGAGGATCCAATCCAACGCTCTGAAGACTACATAAGGAGCCTCTTCAGTGTACACACCAGCGCACCATCTCAACACGACGGGAGCGACTTCACAGACACTGAAGACTTGCTAGGTCCACGTGGAGAAGGCGCTGTTCCTTTAAGGGTACACGCTACCTGGGACCGCCACAGCCACAACAGTGATCCACACGCCAGCGTGCACACGGATGCACTACAACAGGCTCGCAATCCAGGTACACCCACACGGGAAAGCACAGCCCCTCACGCTGACCAGCATTCCTCACACGTCCACGCCAAGAAAGAGGCGACCGCATGGACCCTCCCAGCAACTACCTCAGACCGTGACCTACACGCCGATGCCTCTGGCCTGACAGACATGGCCAAGTACATGATCCGGCGTGACCTGGTGCAAACAGGACTTACCAACTTTGACGACCGTCCCGAGAACTACCATATGTGGAAGTTCGCGTTCAAGGACGCAATCAAGAGCCTGGGCGTCTCAGCAAGGGAAGAGCTCAACCTGCTGTCCAAATGGCTGTGAAACGAATCCAGGGAGCACGCGAAGAGACTTCGGGCGGCAAACGCGAACCACCCCCAAGTAGGTCTTGACCTAGTGTGGGAAAGGCTAGAAGAGTGCTACGGTAGCCCCGAAGCAATCGAGGACTTGCTCTTCAAAAGAGTCGACAGCTTTCCCAAGATCACAGCTAGACACTACTCGAAGTTACGAGAGCTCGGGGACCTGCTGCAAGAGCTGGAGGTTGCAAGAAAAGACCATTCCCTAACAGGTCTCAACGTCCTAGACTCAGCTCGTGGAGTGAGACCCATCCTGGAGAAGCTACCCTACAACCTCCAAGAAAGATGGATTTCACAAGGCTCCAAATACAAAAGGGAGAAGAAAGTCGCCTTCCCCCCATTCTCATTCTTCTTGAGCTTCATCCGCGAAGCGGCAAGGACAAGGAACGATCCCAGTTTCATCTTGGGTGCGCAAACCACACACAGTGCAAGCAGCCTGAGGAATGAGAGACCAGTGGCGAGATACGGTAACACCCAAACACCCATTTCGGTCCACAGGACGGACGTGTCTCCCACGACCCAAACTACTCCTGATCAGTCGGTCGCCGGAGACGAGGAACCAAGGGACCCAAACAGGGAATGTCCCATACACAAGAAGCCACACCCACTTAACAGGTGCTTTGGGTTCAGGATGAAGTCCCTAGAGGAACGCAAGAGGTTACCCGGAGAATTCAGAGTTTGCTTCAGGTGCTGCGGTTCCATGACTCACCTAGCCAGAGACTGTAAATAAGAAATCAAATGTGCAGTGTGCAAAAGTGAAAAGCACGTAACATCTTTACATCCAGAGGCGCTGACACTCCACCAACTCAACAACCCATCCTCCGTAGCGGAGCATGGCGGGGAGAAAGGAGAAGGAGAGCCAACATCTTTCACGTCTCAGCGCACCGAGGTTTGCGGAAAAGAAAGTGACAAAATGTCCTGCTCCAAAATATGCCCTGTCGCAGTGCACCCCCAGGGACAACCTGAGAAGGCTATTCGGATGTATGCAATCCTCGACGATCAAAGCAACAGATCATTGGCGAAGACGGAGTTATTCAACTTATTCAACTCACAAGACAATGCCTCACCCTACACCCTCAGAACCTGTGCAGGGTCAACTGAGACAACAGGGAGAAGAGCAAGCGGTTACGTCATACGTTCAGTGGATAACAGAGTGAAGATAGCTCTCCCCACACTCATCGAGTGCAACCACATGGCCACAAACAGGGACGAGATTCCCACACCAGACGTGGCACGCCATCACCCGCACCTCAGAGGAATAGCCAACTACATCCCGCCGGTAGAACAAGGTGTCAAGATCTTGCTGCTGCTCGGTAGGGACATCTTAAGGGTACATAAAGTCCGTAAACAGCGGAACGGACCCCACAACGCACCATACGCCCAAAGACTTGACCTAGGATGGGTGATAGTGGGCAACGCGTGCACTGACAAGGGCACGGACAAGACTATGTTGACGCCCGCAGAACGGTGATAACAGAATGTGGATACACATCCCTCTCTGAACCATGTCTTGGCCATCTCCAAGTGACAGGAGGGCCAAGTGAAGAGAAGAGACAAGGTCATACCCTTGAGATCGACAAGAACATCCTCACATCAGGGGGATGTGACAATGGCCTAGGATGCTTAGTGGTTAAGACAACCAAGGATAACGAGCCGACTCCACAGAAGGAAGAAAGTAGCCTCCCGAAGGTGATCGACAAAGGGATCTCCCAAAGGAAAAGAAACAATCAGACAGTTCCTTGGAGAGCAATGACACAGCTGAGACGTACAGCCGTTCCTCTCCACAGAATATCAAGCGGCAAAGCAGCCAGCTGTCACGGCTGGCATAGCCGCAAAAGATTGCGCCCTGCAGGTGAAGCCACAGTGGCAAAAAGACTGTCCTCTCGCATGTCAAAAAAGAGACAGTCGCAGAAACATTTCACAAAGGGAATTACAAGGACAAAAGAGACTGTTCTTCGTCCTGTCCTAGGAGAAAACAACCTCCTGACGTCAGTCAAAAAAGAGACACAAAGGCGTATCACCAAAATACGTGGAGACATTCTCGTGCAAGAGGAATGCACCGAGGACTTAGGGTGCACAGCGTTCCAGACCACAAGGGACGACGACAACCAAACACCATCGATGGGAGATAGAGGATTCCTGATGTTAACGGTCAAGGAGCTCGTCAAAGACAGACCGGGCAGTTGGGTGAACCCGCTACCATTCCGTTCACCAAGAAGGCGCCTCCCAAACAATGGAGAACATGCCATCTCTAGGTTCACTTCGCACCTCTGCGACCTACAAAGGGAACCGGAGACCAAAAACAACTTTGTGGCCTTCATCCAGAAGATATTCCTTACCGGCCACTCAAAGCCAGCACCTCTAATAAAGAAAGGTGAAGAATGCTAGCCAAATGGCTGGGAAAAGAATCCATGGAACACGCGAAGAGACTCGGGGCAGCAAATGCGAACCACCCCCAAGTAGGTCTTGACCTAGTATGGGAAAGGCTAGAAGAGTGTTACGGCAGCCCCGAAGCAATCGAAGATGCGCTCTTCAAAAGAGTCGACAGCTTTCCCAAGATCACAGCTAAAGACTACTCGAAGTTGCTAGAACTCGGGGACCTGCTACAGGAGCTGCAGTCTGCGAGAACAGACCATTCCTTGACAGGGGAGGAATGAGAGACCAGTGGCGAGATACGGTAACACTCAAACACCCATCTCAGTCCACAGGATGGACGTGCCTCCCACGACCCAAACTACTCCCGATCAGTCGGTCGCCGGAGACGAGGAACCAAGGGACCCAAACAGGGAATGTCCCATACACAAGAAGCCACACCCACTTAACAGGTGCTTTGGTTTCAGGATGAAGTCCCTAGAGGAACGCAAGAGGTTACTCAGAGAATTCTGAGTTTGCTTCAGGTGCTGCGGTTCCACGACTCACCTAGCCAGAGACTGTAAAGAAGACATCAAATGTGTAGTATGCAAAAGTGACAAGCCTTCGCTACATCCAGAGGCGCTGACACTCCACCAACTCAACAACCCATCCTCCATAGTGGAGCATGGCGGGGAGGAAGGAGAAGGAGAGCCAACATCTGTCACTTCTCAGTGCACTTAGGTGTGCGGAAAAGGAAGTGACAAAATATCCTGCTCCAAAATATGCCTTGTCGCAGTGCACCCCCAGGGACAACCTGAGAAGGCTATCCGGATGTATGCAATCCTCGACGATCAAAGTAACAGATCGTTGGCGAAGACGGAATTCTTCAACTTATTCAACTCACAAGACAATGCCTCACCCTACACCCTCAGAAACTGTGCAGGGTCAACTGAGACAACAGGGAGAAGAGCAAGCGGCTACGTCATACGTTCAGTGGATAACAGATTGAAGATAGCTCTCCCCACCCTCATTGAGTGCAACTACATGGCTGCAAACAGGGATGAGATTCCCACACCAGACGTGGCACGTCATCACCCGCACCTCAGAGGAATAGCCAACTACATCCCGTCGGTAGAACAAGGCGCCAGGATCTTGCTGCTGCTCGGTAGGGACATCTTGAGGGTGCACAAAGTCCATAAACAGCATAACGGACCCCACAACGCACCATTCGCCCAAAGACTTGACCTAGGATGGGTGATAGTGGGCAACATGTGCACTGACAAAGGACACGAACCTGACTATGTCAACGCCCGCAGAACGGTGATAACAGAATGCGGACTGTGACAGAAACCAGGGGTTGGTAATAAACTCCATATACAGGGCTCCCAGGATACTGAACAGTTTCTGTCCTGTCTAAGCTGAACAGGGCAGCCTCGTGGTACAGGCACTCCATTCCACAGTTTGTCTGCTGCCTGTTTTCTGTCACCTGTCATGCTGATTAGAGTTCAGGTATATAAGACCTGTTTCCTGTTTCCTCTGGGCCCCCGCCCAAGAGCCTGGAAGGCTGCTGAACTGCAGAGGGGTGAGAAAGCCTCTTTCCCAAATCGCTTCATTCATTCTGTTAGTTTGTCTAAAGACTGCAAAGGTACTTATTTTGTTGGTGGAAGTGGACAAGCCACTTCCAACTCTGAGTCAGGGACATCTAAGTTTAAGTTATCGCTCAGACGAGCAGCTTTTTGTTTGGCTTTGTTTTCTGTTTAAACTGTGGCAGTCTCAGTGCCTGGGACTGAATAAACCAGGCATAGCCTGTTTAAAGGAACAGTACGTGACGTCTCATCATTTAACCTACCCTAAAAGACCGTGTTCTAACAGTCCCGGACAGACGGCGGAGCCCCGGAGAAAGCCGTTTGTCACATATGGTGGAGAATGCGGGCAGAACACTAAAAGGTCTGGGGGTTAAAGAACTTTAAAGAAAAAAAAAAAAAAAAAGAAGGTTTTTTTTCTCTCTCTCCAAACAAGATGGAAGACGTGGTGAGTGCGCTGGTACGCAATGTCGCTGTCCAGAGAGACGCGAATGAAGCCCTGCAACAGGCGAATGCAAACCAGCAAGAGACAAACCGCTTGCTGAAAGAGGAGCAACAGCGGTTCGCTCAGGGCTTACAGCAGGAACTCGAGATCCTGAGGGAGACTATCAGTAACCTTCCACTGGCAGCGGCAGCCCCAGTTCCGAAAATGACCGGGGCAAGCCACTACCTTCAGAAGATGGGACCCTCGGATGATGTGGAAGCCTATCTTCTCACGTTTGAACGCACGGCACAGAGAGAGGGATGGCCAGAAGCTGAGTGGGCTGGTCTAATCGCACCCTTCCTAAGCGGCGAACCCCAGAAGGCTTACTTTGATCTAGAGCCAGCCGAAGCTAACGTCTATGCAAAATTGAAGTTCGAGATCCTCGCCCGCCTCGGCGTAACCACGGCTGTTCGCGCCCAAAGGTTTCACGCATGGTCCTTCACGATGGATAAAGCCACCCGAAGCCAGATGTATGACCTCATCCACCTCGCCCGGAAGTGGCTACAACCCGAGATCAACTCAGCAAGCCACATCGTGGAACGGTTGGTCATGGACCAGTTCTTGAGGAAACTTCCCTCTGCCTTACGCCATTGGGTCAGTCGGAGTGACCCCCACAATGCGGATGAGCTTGTGGCCCTCGTAGAAAGGTACAATGCAGCAGGAGAGCACCCGCAACCCACAGTCGTGGAGCAACCCCACTACCCGAGGTTCCAGGACTCTTCCAGAGACGGTAAAAGGGTACCGGGGTTAAGGGGAGCTGAAGAGCGGCGACCACCTTCACGCAGCACCAGCAACAGTGGTTCGCACACTAAGGGCAATAGCCAACATGGGGAGCTGGGAAAAGGCTCTAAGTGGGACACAGACTATGTACCTAAATGTGTAAATTGTCATGAGAGGGGCCACACAGCAAAAATCTGCCCACTAAATGATGAGCCCATGCAATGCAACAGCGTGGAACCTTATTCGCTGTTGTCCCAATGTATGGGCCCTAGCCCAGAGGACCCCTTGAATAACCATCTGTGGGCATTTGTAAAGGTTAATGGTAAGAGGGTTCGGGCACTTCTTGACTCTGGGAGTATGGTCACACTAGTGTCCGAATACCTATTGCCCATTAAGAAGAAACAGGTAAACAGTTCACAAAGAGTGGCAATTTGTTGTATACATGGGGATAATCATGAATATTCCACTGTTGATGTTTTTTTTGAAACAGAATTTGGTTCTTTAGATTTCAAGGTGGGTGTTGTACCCAAACTGGCACATGATGTGTTAATAGGGACCGACTTTCCCCATTTTCTAAAAATGTGGTCCCCAGCTCAGAATAGCGCCCAGAGTTCAATAGCAGACCATAACGAAGTGTTAGAAGAAACAAATCCTTTCCCTTTTTCCGAAATGGAGGTTGACGAGGGCCCAAATAAGAAAGGGGAAAAGGAGGAGTGCTGTGAAATTCCCTTCCCCATCACTACTTTGGTAGGGAATACCCCAAATCAAGATGTTGATCAGGCACTTACCACCCCAGTACAGGATAAGACCCTCGCTGACCTAGAGGTCAGTCCTGGGAGTTTTAAGAAGGCCCAGTGGGAGGACCCCACATTAGCGGTAGCAAGGGGAAATATACGGGACCAGAATAGTACTCATGGCCAACCAGATAGGTCACTTGCTTACCCCTACTTCGAGGTAGAGAACGACCTAGTATATCGGGTTGATAAAAGAAAATCAGTTACAACTAAACAATTGTTGGTACCACGGACATTCCGTAACGTAGTATTACACCTCGCACATAGTCATCCATTGGGGGGACACCTAGGGGTGGAAAAGACAAAAGAAAAGGTTCTCCGAAGCTTTTATTGGCCTGGGGTTCTGGCAGAAATTACAAACTATTGTTCCTCATGCCCATAATGTCAGATCACCGCCCCGTTCAAAGCATACCGCAGCCCATTGGTACCCCTTCCCATAATAGAGGTACCATTTGACCGGATTGCTATGGATCTAGTAGGACCCCTAATAAAGTCTGCTAGGGGACATCAGCATATATTGGTAATATTAGATTATGCTACCCGATATCCGGAGGCAGTTCCCCTACGTAGCACCTCTGCTAAAAACATAGCAAAAGAGTTAGTACTTCTGTTTTCCCGGGTCGGAATTCCTAAAGAGATCTTATCTGACCAGGGAACACCATTTATGTCCCAAGTAACAAAAGAGCTATGTAAACTCCTAAAAATCAAGCATCTCAGAACCTCAGTCTATCATCCACAAACAGATGGTTTAGTGGAAAGGTTCAATAAAACCTTAAAGAGCATGTTACGCCGGGCGGTCGATAAGGATGGGAAAAACTGGGACTGTTTGTTACCATACCTGTTATTTGCCATTAGGGAAGTCCCCCAGTCATCCACAGGCTTCTCCCCGTTTGAACTATTGTATGGCCGACATCCAAGGGGCTTACTGGATATAGCCAAAGAAACTTGGGAACACGAGGTTACCCCTTACAGAAGTGTAATAGAGCATGTTGCCCAAATGCAGGACCGCATTGCTGCAGTCCTGCCCATAGTGAGGGAACACATGGAGAAAGCTCAAGAAGCACAAAGGAATACGTATAATAAGGGTGCTAGGGTCAGAATTTTTTTTCCAGGTGATAGGGTACTAGTTCTGGTTCCCACCGTGGAGAGTAAATTCCTTGCTAAATGGCATGGGCCATATGAGGTCTTGGAAAGAGTGGGAGAAGTAAATTATAGGGTAAGGCAGCCAGGTAGGAGGAAACCTGAGCAAATTTACCATATAAACCTACTCAAGCCCTGGAAAGATAGAGAGGTCTTGTTAACCCTAGTACCCCCAGGTCCGTCAGAGAATCAAGAAACTGACCCAGAGGTTAGCATAGCTGAAACACTGTCCGTGCATCAGAAACGAGAGGTCCAGAGTTTAGTGAGAAGGAACAAAGAAATCTTCTCTACACAGCCAGGTAAAACTAACGTAATTAAACATGACATAGTCTCTGAACCGGGGGTCCAAGTTAACCTTAAACCGTACCGAATCCCAGAGGCCAAGAGAGAGGCTATAAGTTTAGAGGTTAAAAAAATGCTAAAACTAGGCGTAATTGAGGAATCCCAAAGTGGGTGGAACAGCCCTATAGTTTTAGTCCCAAAGCCAGACGGTACAACAAGGTTTTGTAATGACTACCGGAAACTAAACGCGGTGTCAAAATTTGATACTTATCCTATGCCCAGGGTGGATGAACTTGTAGAGAGACTGGGCAAAGCCCGATATCTCACAACCCTAGACCTAACAAAAGGGTACTGGCAGGTTCCCCTCACAGAAAGGGCAAAAGAAAAAACAGCCTTCTCAACCCCAGACGGCCTCTTTCAATATAAGGTGCTGCCTTTTGGCTTACATGGAGCTCCCGCCACATTCCAAAGAATGATGGATAAAATTTTAAAACCACATGTTCGGTACGCTGCCGCCTACCTGGATGATGTGGTAATCCATAGTGAAGATTGGCAGTCCCACCTTCCAAAGGTCCAAGCTGTGCTCGACGCAGTTCGGTCTGCTGGACTAACTGCTAACCCCGCTAAATGCACTATTGGTCTGGAGGAGGCCAAGTATCTGGGGTATTCTATTGGTAGAGGGTTACTCAAACCACAAACACTCAAAGTAGAGGCGATACAAAATTGGCCAAGGCACAAACACTCAAAGTAGAGGCGATACAAAATTGGCCAAGGCCAGTCACAAAAAAACAAGTAAGGACCTTTTTGGGGTTAATTGGCTACTATAGGAGGTTTATTCCCAATTTTGCAACTAAGGCAACCCCACTAACCGACCTCACAAAAGCAAGAGGACCGCTAATGGTAAAGTGGTCCCCCGAAGCCGAACAGGCCTTTAGAAGCCTGAAAGAAGCTCTCTGTGCCCAACCAGTGTTGGTCACACCTGACTTCTCCAAAGAGTTCGTAGTCCAAACCGACGCATCTGAGGTAGGGCTGGGGGCGGTACTCTCCCAGGAGTCTCAAGGGGAGGAGCACCCCATCCTTTATTTAAGTAGGAAACTAAATCCCCAGGAAAAAAATTACTCCATAGTCGAGAAAGAGTGTCTCGCAATAAAGTGGGCTGTAGAGACACTCAAGTATTATCTGTTGGGGAGAAAGTTCCGATTGGTCACAGATCATGCACCCCTTACCTGGATGTGTCAAAATAGGGAGAAGAACGCTAGGGTGACCAGGTGGTTCCTAAGCCTACAGCCCTTTAAATTTTCTGTGGAACACAGGTCGGGGCACAAACATGGCAATGCCGACGGGTTGTCAAGGATGCACTCCCTAATATCCATGGTCGCTCACCCCTCGAGGTCTGAGCTGGGGGGGAGGATATGTGACAGAAACCAGGGGTTGGTAATAAACTCCATATACAGGGCTCCCAGGATACTGAACAGTTTCTGTCCTGTCTAAGCTGAACAGGGCAGCCTCGTGGTACAGGCACTCCATTCCACAGTTTGTCTGCTGCCTGTTTTCTGTCACCTGTCATGCTGATTAGAGTTCAGGTATATAAGACCTGTTTCCTGTTTCCTCTGGGCCCCCGCCCAAGAGCCTGGAAGGCTGCTGAACTGCAGAGGGGTGAGAAAGCCTCTTTCCCAAATCGCTTCATTCATTCTGTTAGTTTGTCTAAAGACTGCAAAGGTACTTATTTTGTTGGTGGAAGTGGACAAGCCACTTCCAACTCTGAGTCAGGGACATCTAAGTTTAAGTTATCGCTCAGACGAGCAGCTTTTTGTTTGGCTTTGTTTTCTGTTTAAACTGTGGCAGTCTCAGTGCCTGGGACTGAATAAACCAGGCATAGCCTGTTTAAAGGAACAGTACGTGACGTCTCATTTAACCTACCCTAAAAGACCGTGTTCTAACAGTCCCGGACAGACGGCGGAGCCCCGGAGAAAGCCGTTTGTCACAGGACACACATCTCTCTCCGAACCGTGTCTTGGCCATCTCCAAGTGACAGGAAGGCCAAGTGAAGAGAAGAGACAAGGTCATACTCCCGAGACCAACAAAAACATCCTCACATCAGAGGGACGTGACAATGGCCTAGGATGCTCAGTAGTCCAGACAGCTATGGATGATGAGTCGACTCCACTGAAGGAAGAAAGTAACCTCCCAAAGGTGACCGACAAAGGGATCGTTCAAAAGACAATAAACAATAGGACGGTTCTCCCGCGAGCAATGGCACGGCTAAGACGTACAGTTGTTCCTCTCCGCAGAATACCAAGTGGCAAAGCAGCCAGCTGCCACGGCTGGCATAGCTGCAAAAGATTGCGCACTGCAGGTGAAGCCACATTGGCAAAAAGACTGTCATCTCACACGTCAAAAAAGAGACAGTCGCAGAGACATTTCACAAAGGGATTTACAAGGACAAAAGAGACTGTTCTTCGTCATGTCCAGGGAGAAAACAACCTCCTTACGGCAGTTAACAAAGAGATACAAAGGAGTATCGTCAAAATACGTGGAGACGTTCTCGTGCAAGAGAAACGTTCCGATGACCTTGGGTGTACAGCGTTCCAGACAACAAGGGACGGTAACAAACAAGTAGCATCGATGGAAGATGGAGAATTCCAGAGGTTAATGGATAAGGAGCTCTTCAAGGACAGATCGGGCAGTTGGGTGACCCCGCTACCATTCCATTCACCAAGAAGACGCCTCCCAAACAACAAAGAACATGCCATCTCTAGGCTCACTTCGCTCCGCTGCGACCTACAAAGGAAACCGGAGACCAAACATAACTTTGTGGCCTTCATCCAGAAGACATTCCTTAGCAGCCACGCAAAGCCAGCACCTTCACTGAAGGAAGGCGAAGAACGCTGGTACCTCCAATCAGCTGGGGTCTACCACCCTCAGGAACCCGATCAAATCCGGGTAGTGTTCAGCTCCAGCGCTCAGCACCATGAAGTCTCCCTGAACAACGCCCTCTTCACTGGACCAGACTTGACAACCAGTCTTCCAGGAGTGTTGATCCACTTCCGCAAGGAGCCAAAAGCCATCTCCTTCTGCCAAACGCCAGGTGATAGAGTGAAAGGCTACCACGACTGGCATACCTACAAGGGGATGCACTCTGTAGGTGAAACTACAGAGACAAAAGGACTGTTCTTCCATAAGTTTGAAAAGAAACAGGACCAGAGACTTTTGCAAAAGACATTGTGGTGCACCCAGCTATCCTGGACCGGTGCATCCGCTTGGCATCCTTTGCCAAAGAACTTTGGCCAAGGGACTTTGAAGCCAGTGATACCGGCCGGTATCACATCGTTGTGTGGACATGAACTTTCGCATTGTTTTGTGAATACGATGTTATGTATTGTCATTATGCATTGCACATATGTTCCACATATTTTATTATATAGTGGTATCTCCAGATACCAGACGGGAGGTGTCCTGGAATTAGATTCCAAATTTCTCTGTCTCCCTTTGCAGCTCATGGGATTAATATCTCCCTAGTTTAGCTGCCTGTTATTTTCCCTGTCCCAGCAGCTAGCTGCATGTGAAAAGGTAACATTATTGTTACATGTTGTTTACAAATCCCTAGTCAGTATTGGTTGCCTGCAATCTCCTATTCTCCTAGCTGAGAGTGGGCTATTCCTACCCCCCTGTCCTTGCTGACAGTTAGTATAGTCTCACTTACCTTCTAGTGTGACCCTTGCTCCTCACTTCCTTTTCACCCTGGACTCTGAGTGAGTACCTGCCTGCTATTTGCCCCAGCAAGGCCTTTCTGTTTTACACTGCCTTATCCTTGATACACTGCACTTCAGACAGAGAAGCACTCTCTACCCACACTACATCTACAAGTACCTTTCTTCCTGTGATTTTCCCTCAATAAAACTAAGACAGACAAAAGGACTTGTTGTGCTTTGGAAGAGGGAAGGCATGAGTTAAGTTTACTGGAATCATTCATACATCATTCGTGACCCTGGTTCCAGGAAAGGAGGAGAGAGTAGAGAGGGGGGAGAGTAGAGAGTAGAGAAGGGGGGGTGAGTAGAGAGGGGGAGGGTAGAGGGGGAGAGAGTAGAGGGGGGGAGAGTAGAGGGGGGGAGAGTAGAGAGGGGGAAGAGAGTAGAGAGAAGGGGGAGAGTAGAGAGAAGGGGGGAGAGAGAGGGGGGAGGAGTAGAGAGGGGGGAGAGTAGAGAAGGGGGAGATTCTGTAGAGGGGGAGAGTAGATAGGGGGATAGAGTAGAGAGGGGGGTGAGTAGATATAAGGGGGAGAGTAGAGGGGGGAGAGTAGAGAAGGGGAAGAGTAGAAGGGAGGGAGAGTAGAGAGAAGGGGAGAATAGAGAGGGGGTGAGTAGAGAGAAGGGGGAGAGTAGAGGGGGGAGAGTAGAGGGGGGAGAGTAGAGAGGGGAGAGAGAGGAGAGGGGAGAGAGTTGAGGGGGAGAGGGTAGAGGGAGAGAGAGTAGAGGGGGGAGAGAGAGTAGAGGGGGAGAGAGTTGAGGGGGGGAGAGAGTTGAGGGGGGAGAGAGAGTAGAGGGGGGGAGACAGTAGGGGGGTAGAGAGAGAGTATGGGGGGTAGAGAGAGAGAGTATGGGGATAGGGAGAGAGTAGAGGGGGGAGAGAGGAGAGGGAGAGAGGGAGGGGAGGAAGAGAGAGTGGGAGGGGAGGGAGGGAGAGTGGGAGGGGGGAGAAAGTGGAGGGGGGAGAGAGGGAGGGAGGAGGGGAGAGTGAGAGGGGAGAGAGTGAGATGGGGAGAGGGGGGGAGAGAACGTGAAAGAGGGGGGAGAGAGCGTGAAAGGGGGGAGAGAGAGTGGGAAGGGGGAGAGAGAGTGAGGAGGGGAGAGAGAGAGAGAGGGGGAGAGAGTAAGAGGGGGAGAGATTGTGAGAGGGGGAATGTGAGGGGGAGAGGGAGAAGAAGTGTGTGAGAGGGAGCAAGCATGAGAGAGGAAGAGAGTGCGTGTTAGTGTTATATTTCTGCATATTATATCGCTCTGCATGTTATTATATCTCTCTGCGTGTTATTATATCTCTGCGTGTTATTATATCTCTGCGTGTTATTACATCGCTCTGCGTGTTATTATATCTCTCTGCGTGTTATTATATCGCTCTGCGTGTTATTATATCTCTCTGCGTGTTATTATATCTCTCTGCGTGTTATTATATCTCTCTCCGTGTTATTATATTTCTGTTATTATATCTCTGCGTGTTATCTCTTTCTGCTTGTTATTATATCGTTCTGTGTGTTATTATATCTCTCTGCGTGTTATATCTCTGTGCTATTATATCTCTCTGCGTGTTATTATATCTGTGTTATTATATCTCTGTGTGTTATGTATCTCTCTGCGTGTTATTATATCTCTCTGCGTGTTATATCTCTGCTATTATCTCTTTCTGCGTGTTATCTCTCTGGGTGTTATTATATCGCTCTGCATGTTATTATATCTCTCTGCGTGTTATTATATATCTCTGCGTGTTATTATATCTCTGCGTGTTATTATATCTCTGCGTGTTTTTATATCTCTCTGCGTGTTTATTATATCTCTGTGTGTTATTACAGGCATACCCCGCATTAACGTACGCATTGGGATCGGAGCATGTATGTAAAGCGAAAATTTACTTAGAAGCACTACCTTTGTTCCACTTTACAATGCATGTACTGTACTGCAAACATCATATACATGCATAACTGATGTAAATAATGCATTTGTAACAAAAATAAATACAGTAGGCTTTATTGAAATAAAATCTTTAATGCCAGCTGATTTTTCTTACTAGTGCTGGCAGATGCAAAATGGATGAACGGAAAATGATGTAGGAAGGATGAAGGAGAAGGCATATCTTCTACTGGACAGTATTTGTACTGAAAGGGCATGAAGGTGACTTATTTGACTGACCGATATATTTTTGGGACTTTGATTTGTGACTTTGGTGAAAACAGTACAGTACAGTACAGTAGTGTTTTACAATGCTGTGCTTCCTATCTCAGGTCCTTGATCAGCGTGGCTTACAGTGATGAAATTCACAGCCTCTATGTGCTGTACATGTAGTTTCCCCGCTTGATCAGAGCTCCAGTACAGGTAGGGAGCCGGTTTAGGAGGTGCTGAAAGGCGCATGCGCGAACTGCCGTTCCCCTATTGGCTGAGGTGAATCATCGTCAAGTTGGTGAGTCACAACAACGGCAAGCAAGAGGTGAGAGGCACGCACGCGGGACAGTACTGTATAGCCGCTGATTGATGGCGGCGCCCGATCTCCCCGTTCCCCCTGCCCTCCCCCTCCCATCTGTCCCCGTTCCCCCTCCCCCTGCACTCCCGCTCCGTTAGGGACAAGAATGAAGGAGGTTGCGGTATTGTTGAGAGGTGCGCACGCCGCCGCATGCGCACGCTGCCCCCTGGTGTCCGTACTCGTGAAGCACGTGTACGTACACGGGTATGGTGCAATTAAAAATAAATGTACATAAAGCGGGTGTACTTAAAACGGGGTATGCCTGTATATCTCTCTGCGTGTTATTGTATCTCTCTGCGTGTTATTATATCTCTCTGCGTGTTATTATATCTCTCTGCGTGTTATTATATCTCTCTGCGTGTTATTATATCTCTGCGTGTTATTATATCTCTGCGTGTTATTATATCTCTGTGTGTTATTATATCTCTGCGTGTTATTATATCTCTCTGCGTGTTATTATCTCTCTGCGTGTTATTATATCTCTCTGCGCGTTATTATATCTCTCTGCGTGTTATTATATCTCTCTGCGTGTTATTGTATCTCTCTGCGTGTTATTATATCTCTCTGCGTGTTATTATATCTCTCTGCGTGTTATTGTATCTCTCTGCGTGTTATTATATCTCTCTGCGTGTTATTATATCTCTCTGTGTGTTATTATATCTCTCTGCGCGTTATTATCTCTCTCTGCGTGTTATTATATCTCTCTGCGCGTTATTATATCTCTCTGCGTGTTATATCCCTCTGCGTGTTATTATATCTCTCTGCGTGTTATTATATCTCTCTGCGTGTTATTATATCTCTCTGTGTGTTATTATATCTCTGCGTGTTATTATATCTCTGTGTGTTATTATATCTCTCTGTGTGTTATTATATCTCTGCGTGTTATTATCTCTCTGCGTGTTATTATATCTCTCTGCGTGTTATTATATCTCTGCGTGTTATTATATCTCTCTGTGTGTTATTATATCTCTGCGCGTTATTATATCACTGCGCGTTATTATATCTCTCTGCGTGTTATTATATCTCTGCGTGTTATTATATCTCTGCGTGTTATTATATCTCTCTGCGTGTTATTATATCTCTCTGCGTGTTATTATATCTCTCTGCGTGTTATTATATCTCTCTGTGTGTTATTATATCTCTCTGTGTGTTATTATATCTCTGTGTGTTATATCTCACTGCGTGTTATTATATCTCTGCGTGTTATTATATCTCTGTGTGTTATTATATCTCTCTGTGTGTTATTATATCTCTGCGTGTTATTATATCTCTCTGCGTGTTATTATATCTCTCTGCGTGTTATTATATCTCTCTGCGTGTTATTATATCTCTGCGTGTTATTATATCTCTCTGTGTGTTATTATATCTCTGCGTGTTATTATATCTCTGCGCGTTATTATCTCTCTGCGTGTTATTATATCTCTCTGCGTGTTATTATATCTCTCTCCGTGTTATTATATTTCTGTTATTATATCTCTGCGTGTTATCTCTTTCTGCTTGTTATTATATCGTTCTGTGTGTTATTATATCTCTCTGCGTGTTATATCTCTGTGCTATTATATCTCTCTGCGTGTTATTATATCTGTGTTATTATATCTCTGTGTGTTATGTATCTCTCTGCGTGTTATTATATCTCTCTGCGTGTTATATCTCTGCTATTATCTCTTTCTGCGTGTTATCTCTCTGGGTGTTATTATATCGCTCTGCATGTTATTATATCTCTCTGCGTGTTATATCCCTCTGCGTGTTATTATATCTCTCTGCGTGTTATTATATCTCTCTGCGCGTTATTATCTCTCTCTGCATGTTATTATATCTCTCTGCGTGTTATTATATCTCTCTGTGTGTTATTATATCTCTGTGTGTTATATCTCACTGCGTGTTATTATATCTCTGCGTGTTATTATATCTCTGTGTGTTATTATATCTCTCTGTGTGTTATTATATCTCTGCGTGTTATTATCTCTCTGCGTGTTATTATATCTCTGCGCGTTATTATATCACTGCGCGTTATTATATCTCTCTGCGTGTTATTATATCTCTGCGTGTTATTATATCTCTGCGTGTTATTATATCTCTCTGCGTGTTATTATATCTCTCTGCGTGTTATTATATCTCTCTGCGTGTTATTATATCTCTCTGTGTGTTATTATATCTCTCTGTGTGTTATTATATCTCTGTGTGTTATATCTCACTGCGTGTTATTATATCTCTGCGTGTTATTATATCTCTGTGTGTTATTATATCTCTCTGTGTGTTATTATATCTCTGCGTGTTATTATCTCTCTGCGTGTTATTATATCTCTCTGCGTGTTATTATATCTCTCTGTGTGTTATTATCTCTCTGCGTGTTATTATATCTCTCTGCGTGTTATTATATCTCTCTGCGTGTTATTATATCTCTGTGTGTTATTATATCTCTCTGCGTGTTATTATATCTCTGTGTGTTATATATCTCTCTGCGTGTTATTATATCTCTCTGCGTGTTATTATATCTCTGTGTGTTATTATATCTCTCTGCGTGTTATTATATCTCTGTGTGTTATTATATCTCTGTGTGTTATTATATCTCTCTGCGTGTTATTATATCTCTGTGTGTTATTATATCTCTCTGCGTGTTATTATATCTCTCTGCGTGTTATTATATCTCTCTGCGTGTTATTATATCTCTCTGCGTGTTATTATATCTCTGTGTGTTATTATATCTCTGTGTGTTATTATATCTCTCTGCGTGTTATTATATCTCTCTGCGTGTTATTATATCTCTCTGCGTGTTATTATATCTCTCTGCGTGTTATTATCTCTCTGCGTGTTATTATATCTCTGCGTGTTATATCTCTTTGCGTGTTATTATATCTCTGCGTGTTATTATATCTGTCTGTGTGTTATTATATCGCTCTGCGCGTTATTATATCTCTGCGCGTTATTATATCTCTGCGTGTTATTATATCTCTGCGTGTTATTATATCTCTTTGCGTGTTATTATATCTCTGCGTGTTATTATATCTGTCTGTGTGTTATTATATCGCTCTGCGCGTTATTATATCTCTGCGTGTTATTATATCTCTGCGTGTTATTATATCTCTGAGTGTTATTATATCTCTGCGCGTTATTATATCTCTCTGCGCGTTATTATATCTCTCTGTGTGTTATTATATCTGTCTGCGTGTTATTATATCTGTCTGCGTGTTATTATATTTGTCTGTGTTATTATATCTCTCTGCGTGTAATTATATCGCTCTGCGTGTTATTATATTTTTGCGTGTTATTATATTTTTGCGTGTTATTATATCTCTCTGCGTGTTATTATATCTCTCTGCGTGTTATTATATCTCTCTGCATGTTATTATATCTCTCTGCGTGTTGTTATATCTCTCTTCGTGTTATTATATCTCTCTGCGTGTTATTATATCTCTGTGTTATTATATCTGCATGTTATTATTTCTCTCTGCGTGTTATTATATTTCTGCGTGTTATTATATCTGCATGTTATTATTTCTCTCTGCGTGTTATTATATCTCTGCGTGTTATTATATCTCTCTGCGTGTTATTATATCTCTGCGTGTTATTATATATATTATATCACAGGAGTTGTCAGGGTTTGTTTTAATATTTTTTGTATTTTATGTTTGACTAGCTGAGAGACCCGGCGTTGCCCGTGAGTTAAATTTTCCCGCTAAGGAAAGGGGGGGGGGAAACGGGGGGGAGGGGGAGGGACAGTGGACAGGAGGAAGGGAGGGGGGGAGGGACAGTGGACAGGAGGAGGGGAGGGGGGAGGGACAGTGGAGGGGAGGGGGGGAGGGACAGTGGAGGGGAGGGGGGGAGGGACAGTGGAGGGGAGGGGGAGGGGGGGAGGGACAGTGGACAGGAGGGGGGGGACAGTGGACGGGAGGGGGGACAGTGGACGGGAGGGGGGGGGTCCAGTGGACGGGAGGGGTGGGTCAGTGGACGGGAGGAGGGGGGGGGTCAGTGGACGGGAGGGGGACAGTGGACGGGACCCCCCCCATGTGTAGCTCCGGAGTGTCTGACACACACACAGTGACTCACACACCACACAGTGTCACACACACACACACTCACACACAGTGTCACACACACAGTGTAACACACACACACATTGTCACACACACACACACACATGAGACACACACACACACACACACACACACACACACACACACACACACACACACACACACACACACACACACACACACACACACACACACACACACTGTAACACACACACAGTGTAACACACACACACACCACACACACAGTGTAACACACGCACCACACACACACATTATCACACACACACACAGTGACACACAGTGAGACACACAGTGAGACACACAGTGAGACACACACACACACACGTCACCTCGAGGGAGGAAGGGGGTCCTTCCGGGCGCCGCCATCTTAGGCGCCCCGCGTGGCATCTGCAGGCTGCCTGGCCCACTGCCTGTCGGAGCACCGAGGGGGGAGGTTAGTGGAGCACCGGGGGGGGAGGTGAGCGGAGCACCGGGGGGGGAGCTGAGCGGGGAGCTGAGCGGAGCACCGGGGGGGGGCTGAGTGGGGAGCTGAGCGGAGCACCGGGGGGGAGGGTGGGGGAGGTGAGCGGGGAGCTGAGCGGAGCACCGGGGGGAGGTGAGCGGGGAGCTGAGCGGAGCACCGGGGGGGAGGTGAGCGGAGCACCGGGGGGGAGGTGAGCGAGCAACCGGGGGGAAGCTGAGCGGAGCACCGGGGGGGAGCTGAGCGGAGAACCAGGGGGAGCTGAGCGGAGCACCTGGGGGGGAGCTGAGCGGAGCACACGGGGGGGAGCTGAGCGGGGAGCTGAGCACCGGGGGGGGAGCTGAGCGGGGAGCTTGAGCGGAGCACCCGGGGGGGAGCTGAGCGGGGAGCTGAGCGGAGCACCGGGGGGGAGGTGAGTGGAGCCACCGGGGGGGGAGGTGAGCCGAGCACCGGGGGGAAGCTTAGCGGAGCACCGGGGGGGAGCTGAGCAGAGCACCGGGGGGGAGGCTGAGCGGGGAGCTGAGCGGAGCACCGGGGGGGAGGTGAGCGGAGCACCGGGGGGGAAGCTGAGCGGAGCACCGGGGGAGGTGAGCGGAGCACCGGGGGGGAGGTGAGCGGAGCACCGTGGGGGAAGCTGAGCGGAGCACCGGGGGGGAGCTGAGCGGAGCACCGGGGGGGGAGCTGAGCGGAGCACCGGGGGGGAGCTGAGCGGGGGAGCTGAGCACCGGGGGGGAGCTGAGCGGGGAGCTGAGCGGAGCACCGGGGGGGAGCTGAGGCGGGGAGCTGAGCGGAGCACCGGGGGGGAGGTGAGCGGAGCACCGGGGGGGAGGTGAGCTGAGCACCGGGGGAAGCTTAGCGGAGCACCGGGGGGGAGCTGAGCGGAGCACCGGGGGGGAGCCTGAGCGGGGAGCTGAGCGGAGCACCGGGGGGGAGGTGAGCGGAGCAACCGGGGGGGAGCTGAGCGGAGCCACCGGGGGAGGTGAGCGGAGCACCGGGGGGGAGGTGAGCGGAGCACCGGGGGGAAGCTGAGCGGAGCACCGGGGGGGAGCTGAGCGGAGCACCGGGGGGGGAGCTGAGGCGGAGCACCGGGGGGGAGCTGAGCGGAGCACCGGGGGGGAGCTGAGCAGGGAGCTGACCGGGGGGGAGCTGAGCGGGGAGCTGAGCGGAGCACCGGGGGGGAGGTGAGCGGAGCACCGGGGGGGAGGTGAGCGGAGCACCGGTGGGGGAGCTGAGTGGAGCACCGGTGGGGAGCTGAGCAGGGAGTCTGAGCGGAGCACCGGGGGGAGCTGAGCGGAGCACCGGGGGGGAGCTGAGCGGGGGAGCTGAGCGGAGCATCGGGGGGGAGCTGAGCGGGGAGCTGAGCGGAGCACCGGGGGGGAGCTGAGCGGGGAGCTGAGCGGAGCACCGGGGGGGAGCTGAGCGGGGAGCTGAGCGGAGCACCGGGGGGAGC
>NW_027455092.1:0-45868 GCF_040206685.1 Ascaphus truei
GGCTGCTTTTAAAGATATACAGTGTGAGACTGGAATCTCTCATCCCCGGGGGGGGGGGGGGGGGGACGACTCTCTGGAAGGATTCCACCCGTATTCCTGGGGCTCAGAGATGGAGGTGCTGCACCATTAAATGAGACGAAGGCATTCACCCCAGAAACCTGATCCTATCATCCCCCATACCATCGCGGGAGACTCAGGCCCCCCTGTTGCCAGCAGGTATGCACCACACTCAGACACGTAGCCAGGCCCTAGTACAGAGGAGGGGGCCCGATCTGCGATTGGCCCAGGGAAGGGGGGCTACATTGGGAATGGCTGTTACTTTTCTTCATATTAATGGGTATCCTCAAAGCTAATGATATGCCAAAATGACGTCCATTAGCAAAACTACAATTGTTTCTTCACTTTTCTGCTTGATGAATAGGGTGACCAGATTTCGAAATGAAAAACCGGGACACCTTAAAAAATAATTTATTAAACAAATTACATCACGTGACACCTCCTGTTGCCATGACAATAAGACACTCTGATGCCCCTGCAGTGTTAGTGTGTATAGAGGTGGGGCTTTGCTTGGGCCCTTCAACTCTTACAGCCAGGGCATTATTGGCCAGGAATGCCCAGTTCGGAGGGGATTACTACTTCAAAATGTATTTGATTCGTAACAACATCAAAAAACTGTAATACCAATAACTAACAACCACAGACAATGGTAATCTAAACCATCAAATAAAATGTCTACGGCCCTTGTTCAAGCATGTTTGCGGTACTTACCAGATAAATCAGTGCCTGCAATCCACGACTGTATCCGCCTCTCCGAGCGTCTGTAAGCAATCCAGCGTTCCTGGTGTGTGGCTGAAGAGGTGAGGGACTCCCTCCTCTCAAACGGAAAAGAAGAGCAAAAAATAGAGTTGGAACATACCTATCATACAGGGATGAGAGAGAGAGACAGAGAATGAGAGAGAGACAGAGAATGAGAGAGAGACAGAGAATGAGAGAGAGACAGAGAATGAGAGAGAGACAGAGAATGAGAGAGAGACAAAAGTAATGTACTGTATAACCATTAAACCGTACCCCCTAGTATTCGTGTAATCATTGTCCCACACCCCCTATTACTCACGCTTTGGCAATACTGAAATGTTCTTTTGTCATGCCAACAAAGCTGATTTTGATTTGAGAGACACAGAGACACAGAGAGAGACAGAGACACAGTGGCCTATTCAGTAAGCGTCGATAAGGCTGCGTCTATAGCAGGCCTGCACAACATAACGGCCGCGGGCCGCATGCGGCCCGCCCGGCCTCTCTGTGCGGCCCGCCCGGCCTCTCTGTGCGGCCCGCCCGGCCTCTCTGTGCGGCCCGCCCGGCCTCTCTGTGCGGCCCGCCCGGCCTCTCTGTGCGGCCCGCCCGGCCTCTCTGTGCGGCCCGCCCCGCCTCTCTGTGCGGCCCGCCCGGCCTCTCTGTGCGGCCCGCCCCGCCTCTCTGTGCGGCCCGCCCCGCCTCTCTGTGCGGCCCGCCCCGCCTCTCTGTGCGGCCCGCCCCGCCTCTCTGTGCGGCCCGCCCCGCCTCTCTGTGCGGCCCGCCCCGCCTCTCTGTGCGGCCCGCCCCGCCTCTCTGTGCGGCCCCCTCTGTACGGCCCGCCCGGCCTCTCTGTGCGGCCCGCCCGGCCTCTCTGTGCGGCCCGCAATGAGATTTAAAAAAAAAAAAACTTAAAAAAAAAAACCTTCAAAAAAAAAATGGCAGCGATTCCCCGCGGTCCCGGGGGTGATGTGAGGTGCATTGAGGTGAGGTGCATTGAGGTGAGGTGCAGGGGAGGTGAAGTGTAGGGGGGTGCAGGGTTGAGGTGCAGGGGGGTGATTGGAGGTGCAGGGGGGGTGATTGGAGGTGCAGGGGGGGTGATTGGAGGTGCAGAGGGGGGTGATTGGAGGTGCAGGGGGGGTGATTGGAGGTGCAGGGGGGGGTGATTGGAGGTGCAGGGGGGGTGAGGGTGATTGGAGGTTCAGGGGGGGTGATTGGAGGTACAGGGGGGGTGGTTGGAGGTGCAGGGGGGTGATTGAGGTGCAGGGGGGGTGATTGGAGGTGTGGGGGTCATTGGAGGTGCGGGGGGTTATTGGAGGTGCAGGGGGGTTATTGGAGGTGCAGGGGGGGTCATTGGAGGTGCAGGGGGGGTCATTGGAGGTGCAGGGGGGGTCATTGGAGGTGCAGGGGGGGTCTTTGGAGGTGCAGGGGAGGGTTGTTGGATGTGCAGGGGGGGTTATTGGAGGTGCAGGGGAGGGTTGTTGGAGGTGTAGGGGGGGTGATTGGAGGTGCAGGGGGGGTGATTGGAGGTACAGGGGGAGAGTGATGTGAGGTGCAGGGGGGGAGAGTGATGTGAGGTGCAGGGGGGAGAGATGGGAGGTGCAGGGGGGGAGAGTGGTGTGAGGTGCAGGGGGGGAGAGTGATGTGAGGTGCAGGGGGGGAGAGTGATGTGAGGTGCAGGGGGGTAGAAGGATGTGAGGTGCAGGGGCGTGGGATGTGTGTGGTGTGCAGTGGGGTATTGTGTGTTTGTGGAGAGGGAGTATTATGTGTGGGTGAGGGGGAGAGATGGGGGTATGAGAGATAGATGGGGAGTATCGCAAAGGTTGATAGTGAGGGGTTCTGGGGAGATATGAGGATGATGATGAGAGGTGCTGGAGGAGAGATGATGATGATGATTTTACCCGTGCGGCCCAAATTTTTTTTCCTTGGAGCATTTTGGCCCTTCTCGCTTTACGAGTTGTGCAGGCCTGGTCTATAGTATTTCAGAAGGAGGGAAGGCGCACACACGCTGCAATACACTTGCTGAAGCCTGAGCTTTTAATGGCTTTGCAGGGTATGCAGCGGGCGCGATTTGGGGGCGTGGCAATGAATATTTGGAGGCGTGGCAATAACGTTCCGGCGCGGACGTCACTTCCCTACCTCACATCCCGATCCACCGGCATTTTTTCAGATGCAGAATCTGAAGCACTGTGCAGACAAGAAGAAAAATGCACACAATGCGCACCAGAGATTAAAATATAGTAAATTATTTATTAATAAAACAAGAAATAACCGAGGGGATCCAACCCCACCTCAGTACATATGCGTCACAGATCCGGGTTCGGTTACAATGAACACAAACCACATGAATAATCAAATATAACTAAATGAAACTAAATCTATAAACAACATGACAAACGGTATATAAAATAATAAAAAGGAAGACAGTGTTCAATAAAACGGGATAAAGGAATCCTGGATTGGCTAAAAATATAGCTAAACAGCTGCCTGAGGCTGACAGGGGGAGACGGAGATTTACACTGAAGCCCAGAGCGGGTTCCGCGGCGAACGTATTGGGATCCGGACCGCGCCACCGCAGAGATGTTACCACCGCCCGAGCTCCCTGCAAACGCCATCTCGGCCTGTCAGAATACGCGCAGAGTGACCTGTCGTGACACGTCGGTTTATGTGTCTTTTTCAGTACAAAAACTTGTGATCAAACTTACCAGAGTGCTGTCTCCTGATCTCGTGCTTCAAACGGAATCGTGTGGTTTATTATTGCTTTATGGGACAAGCACCCAATTTTTTCTACATGCAACTGGAGTGCCGGCTGCTTCTGTGGAATATATATATATATAATTATATATATGCCAGGCCAGGACGCAAGATGCAAAACCTGCGCAATACTCTACACAGCGGACACAATACAAATACCACACAGGAATCGGGAATACAAAATCAGAGGAAGGTTCACCTGTTCCTCCAGCAATGTCGTGTTCCTCATCATGTGCATGAAATGTCCAGGGGGCTGCTACTACATAGGTGAGACGGGGCAGGGGCTAAACAAGAGAATGAACCTGCATCGCACAGCATCACACGCGGAACAAGAGACAGTCCTGTCGGCGAACATTTCTCTGACTCTGTCCATAAGATGGACGATCTGGGGGTTGCCATACTCAAAGTTAATCTTAAAACACCGAAATAGAGATGGTTGCACGAATAGAAATATATGCAACTGTTCGGGACACTTAGCGGTGGCCTAAACAGAGATCGAAATTTTATGAGTCATTACTGACACAAGTGAACTCTCTTCCCATGAGCGCTAAAGGCCATGTCTGTACATACTGTGCTATATGTATGCACACACAGCTGTCTCTTACACATACAAATACTCCTTGTTTTTCCATCCCTATACACAATAGGGACCACATAGTATCTACACACACTTTTAGTTTTGCTACAATCTCTCACATTTCCACACCTACCCACACAATTTATATTAACTCCCACTCCACACACACACCTTTTGTAAAGCACTGTATAAACTGTGGGCTCTCCATTCATTTATATTCACACAGATACACACACACACACACACACACACACTCTTACATCACTAACTTTCAGGAACCATTTAACACCTCTAGCCATAAATCACATTCACACAAGGGGGGGGGGGAGAAGAGACAAGCACAGATAACATTCCAAGAGACACTGTTTTTAAGTATACCCTTTGCTTGCTTCATTCATTGTAACACCGCCAGAAGAAGAGATCAGCGTATCTCGAAAGCTCGCACAAATAAAAGCATTTCGTTAGCCACAGAACGGTATAGTCTATTTATTTTTTGATTATATATATATATATATATATATATATATGTGACACAAAGTATACCGCATCAACACAGTGCGTCACTGTTGCCCAGAAACTGTCTTGATTTATGATATAATAACAATGGACAGTGGTGCTAAAGGATAATGGATATGTATTACAACGAAAAAAGCATCCTTATGAAGAAGCACACGGGCATGCCAAGAAAGTGATAACAATACAAATGTATTACTGTGGGTTAAAAACAAGGAAGAAAAATTGATAAAAGAGGAGGGGGACTCACATCTACCAAACATGTATTCCGTGAGGCAAAGAACAGCAAAAGTAATCACCAGCACAAGCAGCTCTGATCCAAGCATGCACATATACCTCTACACACAAGCAGCTCTGATCCAAGCATGCACATATACCTCTACACACACAAGCAGCTCTGATCCAAGCATGCACATATACCTCTACACACACAAGCAGCTCTGATCCAAGCATGCACATATACCTCTCCACACAAGCAGCTCTGATCCAAGCATGCACATATACCTCTACACACAAGCAGCTCTGATCCAAGCATGCACATATAACCTCTACACACAGCAGCTCTGATCCAAGCATGCACATATACCTCTACACACAAGCAGCTCTGATCCAAGCATGCACATATACCTCTACACACACTGCAGCTCTGATCCAAGCATGCACATATACCTCTACACACAAGCAGCTCTGATCCAAGCATGCACATATACCTCTACACACAAGCAGCTCTGATCCAAGCATGCACATATACCTCTACACACAAGCAGCTCTGATCCAAGCATGCACATATACCTCTACACACACTGCAACTCTGATCCAAGCATGCACATATACCTCTACACACAAGCAGCTCTGATCCAAGCATGCACATATACCTCTCCACACAAGCAGCTCTGATCCAAGCATGCACATATACCTCTCCACACACTACAGCTCTGATCCAAGCATGCACATATACCTCTACACACACTGCAGCTCTGATCCACGCATGCACATATACCTCTCGACACAAGCAGCTCTGATCCAATCATGCACATATACCTCTACACACAAGCAGCTCTGATCCAAGCATGCACATATACCTCTACACACAAGCAGCTCTGATCCAAGCATGCACATATACCTCTCCACACAAGCAGCTCTGATCCAAGCATGCACATATACCTCTACACACAAGCAGCTCTGATCCAAGCATGCACATATACCTCTACACACAAGCAGCTCTGATCCAAGCATGCACATATACCTCTACACACACTCCAGCTCTGATCCAAGCATGCACATATACCTCTCCACACAAGCAGCTCTGATCCAATCATGCACATATACCTCTACACACAAGCAGCTCTGATCCAAGCATGCGCATATACCTCTACACACAAGCAGCTCTGATCCAATCATGCACATATACCTCTCCACACAAGCAGCTCTGATCAAGCATGCGCATATACCTCTACACACAAGCAGCTCTGATCCAAGCATGCGCATATACCTCTACACACAAGCAGCTCTGATCCAAGCATGCACATATACCTCTACACACAAGCAGCTCTGATCCAAGCATGCACATATACCTCTACACACAAGCAGCTCTGATCCAAGCATGCACATATACCTCTACACACAAGCAGCTCTGATCCAAGCATACACATATACCTCTACACACAAGCAGCTCTGATCCAAGCATGCACATATACCTCTACACACAAGCAGCTCTGATCCAAGCATGCACATATACCTCTACACACACAAGCAGCTCTGATCCAAGCATGCACATATACCTCTCCACACAAGCAGCTCTGATCCAAGCATGCACATATACCTCTACACACAAGCAGCTCTGATCCAATCATGCACATATACCTCTACACACAAGCAGCTCTGATCCAAGCATGCACATATACCTCTACACACAAGCAGCTCTGATCCAAGCATGCACATATACCTCTACACACAAGCAGCTCTGATCCAAGCATGCACATATACCTCTCCACACAAGCAGCTCTGATCCAAGCATGCACATATACCTCTACACACAAGCAGCTCTGATCCAAGCATGCACATATACCTCTACACACAAGCAGCTCTGATCCAAGCATGCTCATATACCTCTCCACACAAGCAGCTCTGATCCAAGCATGCACATATACCTCTGACACACACTGCAGATTTGTGCACATAACGTAAGGAGATAGCTGTTGTTGTAAAATAGTAATTGCAGAAATGGAGGCAATAAATGCTCGAGTATTAAAGATGTAAATACATCACCATTAAAGCGTAGGTGTGAAAGGCCAATTTACAGATAGCCAAGGCCTCCTGTCATGGAAAAGGGTAGGGGTCCCACTCCACAGACTCTCACTCCAACGCGTTCCGACTAAAACGGTCTTCTTCAGAGAGAAAAAGATTATATATATATATATATATATATATATATATTTTTTGCATGTCATTTCCCAGAATCCCTTGCTGCAGTGGAAGTGCTGTATGCTGGTGATAATGGGGAAAGGAGGGGTTGCAGACCTGCCTAAGACATGCAGATGAGCATACAGTTGTATTTGCATATTTGCTTTCCTGTGGAGGGTTTTTGTCACTTTTTTTACTCACCATAACTTAACTCAGTATTATGGTATAGCCTATCCCATAGCCTCTTTGCATACCCAGTTAAATCAACCCCACACTGATGAGACCCATTAAGGTCGAAACAGCTGTCTGTGGGTGGTTTTCTGGGTATGCACCTTAACCCTGGCTGTGCTCAAAGCTGTGACCATGCAGCAAGCTTAAGCCTATAGGGAACCATGTTAAAAAATGGTTTTTGAGGCAAAAAGTGACACTGTGTGCTCATTTGCATGTCATTTCCAGAATCCCTTGCTGCAGTGGAAGTGCTGTATGCTGGGTGATAATGGGGAAAGGCGGGGTTGCAGACCTGCCTAAGACATGCAGATGAGCATACAGTTGTATTTGTATATATATATATATATATATATATATATATATATATATATATATATATATATATAAAACCAGGTGTCCCACCAAGGAGACAAAAAACAGCACTCAAGGTATATTGCAAAAGTGTATTTGAAAAAAAGCAGGCACATATAAATCCAACGTTTCGGTCCTGTATAGGACCTTCCTCAGGGGCGTGAGGAAGGCCCTATACAGGACCGAAACGTTGGATTTATATGTGCCTGCTTTTTTTCAAATACACTTTTGCAATATACCTTGAGTGCTGTTTTTTGTCTCCTTGGTGGGACACCTGGTTTCCTGTAATTTTTGTTGAACAAGCACTTATTTCTTTGGAGCCTTTGAAGTGCCTGCTGTTATATATATATATATATATATATATATATATATATATATATATATATATATATATATATATATATATATATATATATATATATATATATATATATATATATATATATATATATATAAAAAATCAAAAAATAAATAGATGATATTATTTTTTTATTATTTATGATTATTGAAGCTCGGCTAACACGGTACTTATACCTCTACACATATACCTTGAGTGCTGTTTTTTGCCTCCTTGGTGGGACACCTGGTTTCATATATATATATATATATATATATATATATGTGTGTGTGTGTGTAAATATATGTATGTGTGTGTAAATATATATGTGTGTATGTATATATATATACATATATATATATATATATATATATATGTATATGTGTTTGTGTGTGTGTGTCATACAAGAATCTATTATTATCTAAAATCAGTAACATATGTGATCTATTATGCCATTACCAATTGGACTGTAGGACTATAAAACCATTACGACTGAGTTGTAGCATTATCCTCTGATGAAATCAGCCGTGTGCTGAAGAAACACGTAGGTACATTCTTCTCGTTGCTATTGCCACACTATCCGTCTTGACGCCGGAAGGAAGTTGGTACGCGAACAAGGCGAGACACCGGAATTACAGAGTGGAATCACAACTGCATACTACAGATTGCCGGAGGACCACACTGCAAGGGGCGCAGCCTATCGAGTTTCCCGGTCATCGTCCAAAGTCTGGAGCTGCGGATTGACCACCGGATTGACCACCGGATTACCACGGAGCACGAGCCTGTCTCATACAACGCTTTTACCAAACGGATGTTTGTGAGTTTGTTATTTTTATCTTGTCCAGAAATGAAATTGTTAAACCGAATTTACACATGGAGCGGGCGCTTTCTCTTCTTTTTTTTTGTTTAGGTATCTATCGAGGAGGTGGTTGTTTCCCGAAGAGAGCTGCCAGGACTCCAGAGGATGCCCGAATTGGATCCTTTTATGATTGAGTTATAACATAGCTATTAGAGCTAAGTTTCTGGACTGTTACTGTGTTTAGGCATAGTGTTTATTATTATTTTATTACAGCTACTTTTTAGTTATTAATTCTGGCCACTAATTCTCACTGCCACTATAATCTTTCTCTAGCCACAACCAAATTGCTATATCAGCTATATTATTTATTGGTTATACCAGGGGAGCTCGCGCCCCCACCCCCTCCTTTACCTTGATGCGGCGTCACGTGACCGGCAGCGGCATTTGACGAGGGTGACGTCACATGACCCGCGGCGTAATTTAACACCGCGTTGCCATGGACACGAGTGACGCCGGCAGAGTCAAGGTAAGTAATAGCATTGCAGAGGCCTCACGCGATCCCCCGGCATTTAATTTTAATGCCTCGAGGAAGTGCGCGGGGCCTCTGCAACCGCCCGTGCGCCTCCCCCCCGCCCGAAAAATCTCCCGCCCTCCACTTTGCGCACCTCTGGGTTATACCATATATATACACACGCACACACATATATACACACACACACACACACATACATATACACACACGTGTATGTGTGTATAAAACAGACAATATATATACACTAGCTGAGAGACCCGGCGTTGCCCGGGATGTAATGTTCCCGTTCCTCTCTCTCCTCCCCCCTCTCTCTGTTTGTCCCCCATTCACATCAATCCAGTCCCCCCCCTCCCTCCCTCCTTTACAGCTTCATGTAGCGTGTGTGCGTCAGTCACTGTGTGTTTGCTCGCGCGTCAGTGAGTCTGAGGCAGAAACACAAACACACACAGACTGACTGACGCACACACAGTCAGTGTGTGCCTCAGTCAGTGTGTGCGTGCGTCAGTCAGGCTTTGTGTGCGCGTCAGTCAGTGTGTGCGTGCGTGCGACAGTCAGTCAGTGTGTGCGCGCGGGGCGTCAAAGGCAGGGGGGGCGTCAAAGGCAGGGGGGGGCGTCAAAGGGAGGGGGGGGGCGTCAAAGGGAGGGGGGGGCGTCAAAGGGAGGGGGGGGCGTCAAAGGGAGGGGGGGGGCGTCAAAGGGAGGGGGGGGGCGTCAAAGGGAGGGGGGGGGCGTCAAAGGGAGGGGGGGGCGTCAAAGGGAGGGGGGGGGCGTCAAAGGGAGGGGGGGGGGCGTCAAAGGGAGGGGGGGGGGCGTCAAAGGAGGGGGGGGGGCGTCAAAGGGAGGGGGGGGGGGCGTCAAAGGGAGGGGGGGGGCGTCAAAGGGAGGGGGGGCGTCAAAGGGAGGGGGGGGCGTCAAAGGGAGGGGGGGGCGTCAAAGGGAGGGGGGGGGGCGTCAAAGGGAGGGGGGGGGGCGTCAAAGGGAGGGGGGGGGGCGTCAAAGGGAGGGGGGGGCGTCAAAGGGAGGGGGGGGCGTCAAAGGGAGGGGGGGGGCATCAAAGGGAGGGGGGGGGCGTCAAAGGGAGGGGGGGGCGTCAAAGGGAGGGGGGGGCGCCTCAAAGGCATGGATTCCTCCCCCTGCATTTCCTGCAGTGGACAGGAGAGGGGGGGCAGTGGACAGGAGGGGGGGGGCAGTGGACAGGAGGGGGGGGCAGTGGACAGGAGGGGGGGGCAGTGGACAGGAGGGGGGGGCAGTGGACAGGAGGGAGGGGCAGTGGACAGGAGGGGGGGGCAGTGGACAGGAGGGGGGGGGCAGTGGACAGGAGGGGGGGGGCAGTGGACAGAGAGGGGGGGGCAGTGGACAGGAGGGGGGGGGGCAGTGGACAGGAGGGGGGGGGGCAGTGGACAGGAGGGGGGGGGGCAGTGGACAGGAGGGGGGGGGGGCAGTGGACAGGAGGGGGGGGGGGGCAGTGGACAGGAGGGGGGGGGGCAGTGGACAGGAGGGGGGGGGGCAGTGGACAGGAGGGGGGGGGGGCAGTGGACAGGAGGGGGGGGCAGTGGACAGGAGGGGGGGGCGGCAATGGACAGGAGGGGGGGGGGCAGTGGACAGGAGGGGGGCAGTGGACAGGAGGGGGGGGGCAGTGGACAGGAGGGGGGGGGCAGTGGACAGGAGGGGGGGGGCAGTGGACAGGAGGGAGGGGGCAGTGGACAGGAGGGGGGGGCAGTGGACAGGAGGGGGGGCAGTGGACAGGAGGGAGGGGCAGTGGACAGGAGGGGGGGGCAGTGGACAGGAGGGGGGGGCAGTGGACAGGAGGGGGGGGCAGTGGACAGGAGGGGGGGCAGTGGACAGGAGGGGGGGGGCAGTGGACAGGAAAGGGGGGGCAGTGGACAGGAGGGGGGGGCAGTGGACAGGAGGGGGGGGGGCAGTGGACAGGAGGGGGGGGGGCAGTGGACAGGAGGGGGGGGCAGTGGACAGGAGGGGGGGGGCAGTGGACAGGAGGGGGGGGGGCAGTGACAGGAGGGGGGGGCAGTGGACAGGAGGGGGGGGGGCAGTGGACAGGAGGGGGGGGCAGTGGACAGGAGGGGGGGGCAGTGGACAGGAGGGGGGGGGCAGTGGAGAGGAGGGGGGACAGGAGGGGGGACGCAGTGGACAGGAGGGGGGACGCAGTGGACAGGAGGGGGGGGCAGTGGACAGGAGGGGGGGCAGTGGACAGGAGGGGGGGGCAGTGGATAGGAGGGGGGGGGCAGTGGACAGTGACACACACACACACACACACACACACACACACACCTCAGTTGATGCGCCCTTTCTCAGTTCCGTTTGGCGCCGGAGGTGGGGAGCGACACCTACCTGTACTTCCGGGCGCCGCCACCGTCTGACTCGGCGCCGCGAGGGAGGAAGGGGGTCCGCCATCTTACGCGCCGCGTGGCAGCTGCGGGAAGCGAGGTGATTGGAGCGGGGAGGGGGGAGAGGTGATTTGGAGCGGGGAGGGGGGAGAGGTGATTTGGGAGCGGGGAGCGGGGAGAGGTGATTTGGAGCGGGGAGGGGGAGAGGTGATTTGGAGCGGGGAGGGGGGAGAGGTGATTTGGAGCGGGGAGAGGTGATTTGGAGCGGGGAGAGGTGATTTGGAGCGGGGAGAGGTGATGCCGCTGGGGAGGGGGAAGAGGTGATGCCGCTGGGGAGGGGGAAGAGGTGATGCCGCTGGGGAGGGGGAAGAGATGATGCCGCTGGGGAGGGGGAAGAGGTGATGCCGCTGGGGAGGGGGAAGAGGTGATGCCGCTGGGGAGTGGGAAGAGGTGATGCCGCTGGGGAGGGGGAAGAGGTGATTTGGAGAGGGGAGGGGAAGAGGTGATTTGGAGAGGGGAGAGAGGTGTGTGTGTGTGTGTGTGTGTGTGTGTGTGTGTGTGTGTGTGTGTGTGTGTGTGTGTGTGTGTGTGTTTTATTTATTTTTTTGGACCTTTGGCCCGTCACTCCGCCTCAGGCCAATGAGAGGTGTGGGGGGCGGGCCAAGGGGGTGGTGTGAGTGTGTGAGGCCAATGAGAGGTGTGCGGGGGCGGGCGGGCCAAGGGACCAATGAGATTGCCGCTAGGACACCGGACATCCAGCAGGCAGGCATGCATGCAGGCAGGCAGGCAGGCAAACATACAGTGCTTTCACTAATATAGTATAAGATATAGTATGATATATATATATAAACATACTATATGTGTATGTATGTATATGTGTGTATATATATATATATATATTGCACGCGCACACACACATATAACGTTTTATCCAACTTTTTCATTTATCATTTGTAGAGAAAATGAACAATGTCGCCAAAAGCGCTATTTTTCAAAATGTAGCATCTCTACTAATTAGTGTAAAATGATACTTCATATAAAGCAGGTTATGGGACCCAGTATAAAATGACCTTCATGTCTCTTATCACATCCCAGTATATGGATATCTTCTATTATCACAAGCTGCTAACATGTGACAGGGCTCAGGGTCTGAGCCCAGAATGTGACATATTGAACATTCTCATTCTAAATTTCAAAAAATATTGTGTTGATTTCTGACCTGACTGTCGTGGTTACAGCTCAACACTCTGTTCTACTGCATGTCACCACTTTCTGCCACAACCAGCTGACGGTGGATCTGCAAGGAGTTCAACGCTCATTGCATCAAATCTGTGGCTTGGTTGACGTATCATTTCTCCAGCTTTTTATTGTATTGTTTTTAAATAGATTATATTTATTTAGTTGAATAGATTATATTTCTTAGTACAATAGATTCTATTTATTAGTTTAATAGATATTTATTTAGTTTGATACATTATATTTCTTAGTTTAATAGATCATATTTGTTAGTTAAATAGATTATATTAACTAGTATTTAAGTCTCCCCCTCAGAGCCCCATTAGATAAATATTTTAGGACCCTTGTGCATATTTCACATCTTTTCGGAGTCGCTTATTTTTTAGACCCTCGGAGCCGAAACCTAAAGGGGTCAGCTAAGAAAGTTCGGATCAAGAGGAGCCACACAGCTTAAAGACAGAACATTTCCAAGGGAGATGGAGACAATTTGGGTAAGATCTGATTAAAGGACAACCTTTGGGGAAGGAAAGGGTGATGGGGGAGTGTAAGAGGGGGGTGAGAGAGCAAGGTGGTGTGTCAGATTGGGGCAGAGCAAGAGAACGCAAAAATGATGGGGATTTGCTGCATACCAAAAAAACAATTAGTGATACTTTTACCAGTGCCCCTTAGTCTCAGGGAAGACCGGCATTTCGTCAATGTATACAATAAGATTGATGGAAAAGGGCACACAGATTTGAATAAAAAAAGATAATTTATTGTCCCACAGACTACAATGTTTTGGCTGCTGGCCTTTCTTTGCTGGATTTAGTGGGTTTAGCCACTTTACCTGAAAAAGACCAGCAGGCCGAAATGTTGTAGTCTATGGCAGTGCAAGAGAAAACAGGTTGGGGGGGGGGTGGGTTCTCGCAAGGTCGCCGACCCATGGGTGAGGGTCCCCGGTGGAAACTAGTCCTGGACCCCGGGAAAGCTGTCTGTGGCCCATACAAGCTGAGTAACATGTAGAAAGGACACATGTATGTTCAGAATGAGTTAGCATGGTATTTTGAGAGGCATCATAGCAGGTCAGTGCAAGTCAGGGCAGAGCACTGCAAGGTCAGTCAATATGAGTATGAGGAAGGGTCCGATGGAGGAGTTGGAGGGTCCCAGAATATCTCTTAAAGCAGGGTGTGCAAATCGAGGGGCGCGACATTTTCTTGGGAGGAGGGGCTCGGCGCTTACAGTGGCCCCTCGCTCTTCCCACAGCATTTAAATGAAATGCCGGAAATCGCGCGCAAGTCCTCTGTAAGTTCCCTTTCCTTGTCTCCGGCGGCTTCGGCGACAGCAACGTGGCGTCACATGATGTGGCATTGCCATAGCAACGTGATATCACATGACGTCGTTACATCAGAACGTCGGAGACAAGGTGGGGAGGGGGGAGGGGGGAGCAGGGAAAAAGGTTGCGCAACCCTGTCTTAAAGCATTGTCTTGCATACAGATCAGAGGCCAAGAATGGATATGGATATCCGATGTGAAGCCGGAAATAAGACAGAAAAGACCGTTTCGGGAGAAGAAGGTGAGTGATGAAATAGCCGTCACTGTGTAACTCTTCCAATTACCTGCAACTTCATGCAGAGAAATAGCAACGCTTGTTTTTAACGTGTTAAGCGCCTAATGGGGAATTCAACTGCTGAGAGGTTAAGGGAGTTACTCACCAAACTCAGCGACGTTTCTGTGTCTCTGTGATAACTCCCCTAGGACATGCCTGAAAACCAGAGGTTACTCAATGTATTTTTGATAAATAGAAATATGACCTTCTGGGGAGGGGTACATAATGGGTACTGGGCCTGGTGAGGTGGGTATAACGGGTACTGGGCCTGGTGAGGTGGGTATAACAGGTACTGGGCCTGGGGAGGGGTGTATAACAGGGTACTGGGCCTTGGGAGGGGTGTATAACAGGGTACTGGGTCTGGGGAGGGGTGTATAACAGGGTACTGGGCCTGGGGAGGGGCGTATAACAGGGTACTGGGCCTTGGGAGGGGTGTATAACAGGGTACTGGGCCTTGGGAGGGTTGTATAACTGGGTACTGGGCCTGGGGAGGTGGGTATAACGGGTATTTGCCCTGTGGAGGGCGGTATAACGTGGTATTGCGGAGGGGGTATAAGTGGCACAGGAGCTCTTGCGATACAGAGTATCACTGTCCCTGGTTACAAACACTTCATGTCTCCTGCAGGTCAGGACACGCACGAAGGTGGTGCCCTTTGTGCCACCAGACGACGAGGCGGGCTACGAGGCGGACGACGAGGCATACGAAAAAGCGGGCGTCAAGTGGAACAATGAGGTGGGCTACAAGGCGGCCGAGGAGGCAGACGTGGTGTACGATGACCAAGGAGCATACGACAGGTGTGGCCGGATCTGCTGCTTCACCTTTTTTAGGCGGAGGAGAAGACCCCAGGAGCAGGTAGGAGAATACGAGAGGTGCGGACAGATCTGCTGCTTCACCTTTTTTAGGCGGAGAAGAAGCCGGCAGCAGGTAGCAGAGGAGCCAGGGCGTAGATACAGGGGTATTCTAGGGGCCCTGAGAAGTTGGTTTGACCGCAGGAGAGGCAGATAAGATCAGGAAGGCTGCGGGAGGGGCAGGTACTAGAGGGAGATAGGGATATTGGGCGTGAGAGGGTGAGAGAGAACAAGGAGCAGGGCCGGAGCACGGGTTTCATGCGCCCGAGGCGAAACTTAAAATTTGTGCCCCAGTTGTATAAAAAATAACAAGATAAATAAAATAATAAAATAAACAGTGGCGTAGCTATCGGGACTGCAGGGGGTGCGACCGCACCCCAGCGCGACGCAAAATAAAAACAAAAGGGCGCCAAAATACTGGATAAAAAAAAAGAATAATAATTTAAAAAAAAAGATAAATAAATTAGAAATAATAAGAAAAAAAATAATAATGATTATTAATGCGCCCCTAGGACCTTTGCGCGCTAGGCGACCGCCTAATGGCCGGCCGGCCCTGCGAGGTATGCGGGAGGAAAAGGGGTGAATGGGATAGATATGCAGGGGGATGGGGGAGCAGGTGAGTTATACACAGGGGCACAAGGGCCCCATCACCCACATCTCTATATACTGAGTGTGCCCCTGTGTATAACAACGCTGATCTGTGCTGCTCCATCTGATCTCACTGCGCAGTGATCCAGGGAACCTCCGATCGCCATTTAATGGGGTCAGGAAGGAATTTTTTTCCCCCATTGCACAGCAGGGGTTATGTTTCGCCTTCCTCTGGATCACAGCAACAAATTGCCCTTTGTGCATGAATTATCAGTGAGATCTTTATACACCCTGCATTGGTCTTCACTCCTTTGCTGCCGGAGGGGCCTGCAGTGCATTGCTCTGCGTGTTACTATATTGCTCTGCAATGTGCTGCAGGCCCCTACCAGCAAAGAGATTCATTATTTCAATAAAATACTCTCTTTAATCCAACCTATGTGTAGTGTCTTTTCTATCCGTTGTATCTATTGCTAACAGCTCAGTGATTCTTCCCCAGGTCATTGCACTAGTGTCACGCTGCCAAGCCGGGTGTGAGGGAGATTTATAGGGTCACATATACACTTCTGCCAAAACACGAGTGCAAACAGGAAGCCCCTCTGATCTCATATCTTTTTTTACACAAAACGGTATCTAAAAAGGTAAAAAGAACATACATGGGATTCTGCTACAAATATCTCTCTAATTACAAAACAATTAGCAAATCATTCAGATTAGAGTCGAGCGAAAAGAAAGGGTTAAGTATCTCATGTACAGTATATGCAGTGCAGGCTGTTCTGCGCATTACATGCAGGGGACAACGTTTAGGAGATATAAGTAATGCTGATCTCAGAGCTGACCGGCTGACCTGCTCTTCTGGCTGACCGGAGGACCTGCTCTTCTGACTGACCGGCTTCCCTTCTTCCAGCTAACTGACCTGAATTGTGGCCCCTGTATCTCCCAATTAAACGTTTTATTGGCATATTCTTGTTTGACTCGTTCTATACAGACATTTTCTATATATTCATTGTGGGATTTGATAACATCTGTAAGATCTCTCAGAATATCACATTCTGTACGTTTGTGCTGAATATTTTTCCATTCTCAATTTACTTAATATTAGTTTTTGGCTTCAATTATTTATATCGAGCCCAAAATACCTTTATACAGGATGCTGTTCCCTTTATCCCACAAATTCTGCTTCATTAGAGCCCGTGGGTGGCACTTAATGCATTCTCAGACTTTTAGGCAACATCCCTAATTTCCAAACGTGGGATAAAATCTGTGCATATTTAAATGGTTAATTTTTCCATTTTTCCATTGTGACAAAATATCAATTTTCTCACTCAGACTACTAAATCCCTCCCCAAAAATATCCGTTTCACATAAAAGTGTGTGCGCGTCTCCTTCCGCCTAACTGGCACGTCGTCCTTACGGGCGCCACTCCTTGCAACTCCACGCTGCCCTCCAGTGGTAAAAGAAATAAGATACATTTACTGTACTCGTCTGGCAGCTGCTCCCGTATAAGGTGGGTAACTCTGTATTAGGGGTCTTGGTAGAGTATATTTTATACTTATGTCGGATAGATGAGAAAATAATATTCCTAACAGGTTATTGTGAGAGGCCTTGGATCTGATCCTATATGCACGCAGCCCTCGCCTCTCTGACCTTGAACACATACTTCAATCTGATTTTTTGAGACTTGAAACTGGATTTCCCAAAACAAACTGATTTTAAACACTGACAAGACTGTAACAATGGTATTTGGGACCAGAGCTAAATTGCTAAAGCTGCCAATGACAGAGCTTCAGATAAAAACCAGCTCTGAGCAGCTAAAATCGGCAGACGCGCGGTGATAAGCCACTTTTCAGCACTGATCGCCAGTTTTTCAAACACGCTCAATTCTATAAGCCCTGATCAGCTTATTGCGGCTGATCGCCACTTTAAAATTGCTGTTTCTTCTCCAAATTGTCCCGCCACAAAAGTTGGCAAGAAGGTGGGGTGAAGCTGCGATGAAAATAACATGCATGTGTCCCAGAGCTGATATCCATTAATATCAGCACCAGAGACCCCCGGCATGAATCCGATGCATAAAAAATGCATTTACAGGCAACTTCATTACCGCCAAGGCAATGAAGGGGTTATACACCCGTGCCAGGCTTATTGTGGGTAGCGGGGGTGGGTGAAGGTGGTATTTGGCCCTGGGTGGGTGTTTAGGCCTTGCCAGGGGGTTGCAGGATGACTTAACCTCTTCTTTAACTTCGTGGTTAATACCGCTAAGGTAATGAAGGGGTTAACCCCTCCCGCTACCCCCCCCCCACCCGGTAGGCCTAAACACCCATCCTTGGGGCCAATACCCCGTTCATCCACCCCCACTACCCACAATAAACAAAAATACACATAACAGCACCACTAGCCACCTCCTAGGTCCCTAATAAACCATTACAATATTCATAAAACCATTATTTTGTTTACACCCAGGATTATTACATGGGATTAGGGCTATGTTATTCAGTGAGGGGTTGTATGTTTGTATTCGTAGGGACAGGCAAGGCCGGAGTCAGATGGGTTTCTCCTGCCTCTGTCCTCCCTGTCTCCTGACCCTTCCTGTAGCCGGACAAAGAAGAAGAAGCAGGCACACGGTCTTACTCAAAGGAGGGTTTAATATGCCATAAAGTCCAACGTTTCGGCAGTCTAATACTGCCTTTCTCAAGGTGAAGGCTACCAAACACAAGAAAACAGTCACAATATATACCACCCCCCTGATACTCTCCCCGCTCTGCCACATAACCAGGATGTTGACGCCCCCTAGTGACGTCAGAGCTACCATATGGCGCCCCCTAGTGATGTCAGAGCTACCATATGGCGCCCCCTAGTGACGTCAGACGTCTAGGTCTAAATCCCTGGCAATACAGCATAGAGCTGTCTTGGAGGAATGCAGCCACAGCCACACCTCTCCCCAGACTGAACACTCCCCCATGATGACGTCAGCGTGACCCGCCCGTCGGGGGGAAGGGGGGGGTGTGCACCAATCAAGACTGTACTCACAGGGCTGGACAAAGATGTATCCGTCGCCATGGGATCAGTGTCAGAGCAGGGAGGAGTGACACACTCCTATAAATCACCCTGAAAGTGTAAATAAACCACACACCAAAATATTCATAAAGCATATGTGCACAAAACTAATACAGCAATATACTATTAAAAACATGTGACTGTATACTGCTGATGACATCAGTATAATCCTGCAAAGTTACCGTGAAATGCCACATAAGAATATGCAGTACATCAGTATTTAGAATATACTAGTGTGTATACCTAGTCAGAATGGGTACACACAGCCAGGGGGGGGGGGGGGGGAGAGAAGGGGGAGGGAGGGAAGGGAAAAAAACCACACAAAAAGGATAATTTTCCCAATAGGTAAGTGCAGAGTCCATGGATGGTGCAAGATCAAATATGCCTGTAGAAAGACAAAAAATTACCTTCTATTAAGGAAGCATTTTAAATTCTGTTGCTCATTAAGACCCATACCGTTGCTGGTATTTAAAGCATGTATCCAGAATGCTTCACGTCTCAATAAGAAAGTCTCCCTATCTGGAGTAAGAAAATGTGAAAAGATATAGTGCGCTACTACAATCAATAAAAGTGAGGTGATATAGTGATGTACAAAAAGAGGTGACCTTTAAACACGTAGAGTATATGGAACGTCTGCAGCTGTGGCACCAGGGATGGCTCAAATACCCCCTAATAGCAAACAGAAATACAAAAAAACACAGCGCACAACGCTCATAGTGCATTAAAAATTATATTAGTAACCACAAAATAAGGTGAGTATTAAGCGTACATTTAGATAGAAAAAACAATCATTTCAGGGTTAATGTTACCCAAGCACCAACGGACGCCAATAGAGATGTCGTGGCTCTCTCCTTCTCAATCCCTCAGCCTCGGGGGTAGGGCCTGGGTGGTCTTCCAATCGGTTAGCTGTTAGTACAGCCCTCAGCCTCAAGGTAGTACTTAGGAGGTCTCCAGTTCAGCTGAACAGCAGTACAGCCAATTCGCCGTGCCAAGCAATAATGTCTTTCACTGTTCCAGTCTCTGTAGCAGCGGAGCACACGCTGTGGGGCGTCTATTTTTAATTTTTTATGATTCTCCCGCTTTGGGGGGTGACTGAATTGACTACCGGTAGTCAGACTGTTACAGACCGAGCAGCTCATGCATCTAAAGTTACCCGGTCTGCCACCCTCCAGAAAATGAGGAGTTCTGTAGTTACCCTCATTATCTGCATGTATCAGGCTATCCGCCAGATTCCTCCCTCTTTTGAATGCCACCATTGGTGGTACACAGCAACTTTCAGATAATATATCATCATTTTGCAGAATATGCCAGTGTTTAAGACTGGTAGATTTAATAAAACCACCAGCTTGACTGTACGTAGTAAGCAGGAAGGAAAAGACTTGGATCACAACTATGAAAAAACGAGAACTGGAGGCTAATAGAAAAAATAACAAATTATTTATTGGGACATAACTAATTAAAAAGAGAAACCTCTCGCATGGTGCACTTTATCAAAGAGTAGTTTCACTGGTCTTAATCAAACTCTTATATGGTTTACACCCTCAAAAGCACCGCCCACCTGTGTCCAGGTAAACACAAACCCCCAGGACACAAATTCCCTGTGAAATGAAACACAGGAAAGGGGCGTAATGCTCAGAGGGAAGAGATCCACATAGAGGGAATAAACAGGTAAAAAATTAATAAAAAAGACCAATCACATACAAAAGAAATATCAATAACACATACATATCAACTGTGGAAACACAAACATACACATGTCCAAATCTATAGTGAATATTCAATGTATATTTAACCCATTGATTTGTTAATTTTAATATCATAAGATGGCATATGAATGGTATATCATCAAACTCCTAGACACAATAGATATGGTTTAAAGGACATATGTAAAACACAATATTATTCTAGAAAAAAGTAAATATATAGTTAGAAAAAGGAAAACAAATCTTATACTATATTAGTGAAAGCACTGTATGTTTGCCTGCCTGGATGTCCGGTGTCCCTAGGGGAAATCTCATTGGTCCCTTGGGTCGCCCGCCCCCGCACACCTCTCATTGGCCTGAGGCGGAGTGACGGCCCACACACACACACACACACAACACAGCAGCTCTATACACACACACACACACACACAACACAGCAGCTCTATACACACACACACACACACACAACACAGCAGCTCTATACACACACACACACACACAACACAGCAGCTCTATACACACACACACACACAACACAGCAGCTCTATACACACACACACACACAACACAGCAGCTCTATACACACACACACACACACACACACACAACACAGCAGCTCTATACACACACACACACACAACACAGCAGCTCTATACACACACACACACAACACAGCAGCTCTATACACACACACACACACACACACACAACACAGCAGCTCTATACACACACACACAACACAGCAGCTCTATACACACACACACACACACACAACACAGCAGCTCTATACACACACACACACAACACAGCAGCTCTATACACACACACACACACAACACAGCAGCTCTATACACACACACACACACAACACAGCAGCTCTATACACACACACACACCCTCTGTCCGCCCCCCCCCCCCCCCTCACGTGCGCCATCCTGCACTGGCTCCGGACGGGAAGCGCGGCCCTCCTACCCCAGCCGCTCCCTTACCTCCCCGGCGCTACCACCCGCTCAGGTAAGTCACTGTGCGTCCCGCCTCAGCCTCAGGCCCACTGCGCGTCCCGCCTCAGCCTCAGGCCCACTGCGCGTCCCGCCTCAGCCTCAGGCCCACTGCGCGTCCCGCCTCAGCCTCAGGCCCACTGCGCGTCCCGCCTCAGCCTCAGGCCCACTGCGCGTCCCGCCTCAGCCTCAGGCCCACTGCGCGTCCCGCCTCAGCCTCAGGCCCACACAGGGCGCTTCCTACCGCCGCTCAGCCAGACGCCACATCGAGCGGGCGCCGGGGGGGGGGGGGAGCGTGAGTCTTAGGCCCACACAGGGCGCTTCCTGCAGCCGCCTGCACGCGTCACTCAGCAGGACGGCACATCGGGGACCAAGCGGCCGCCGGGGGGGGGAGCGCGAGTCACAGGGAACGGGGGGGGGGGGGGAGTCACGGGGAACGGGGGGGGGGGGGGAAATGCCCATACATAAATTATGACAATACATATGCCCACCGCTCTCCACCCCCCCCACTCCCCTTTCCCCCCCCACTCCCCTTCCCCCCCCCCCCCCGCTCCCCTTTCTCCCCCCCGCTCCCCTTTCTCCCCCCCCCCGCTCCCCTTTCTCCCCCCCCCCCGCTCCCCTTTCTTCCCCCCCCCCGCTCCCCTTTCTCCCCCCCCCCGCTCCCCTTTCTCCCCCCCCCGCTCCCCTTTCTCCCCCCCCGCTCCACTTTCTCCCCCCCGCTCCCCTTTCTCCCCCCCCCCGCTCCCCTTTCTCCCCCCCCCCCCGCTCCCCTTTCTCCCCCCCCGCTCCCCTTTCTCCCCCCCGCTCCCCTTTCTCCCCCCCGCTCCCCTTTCTCCCCCCCGCTCCCCTTTCTCCCCCCCCGCTCCCCTTTCTCCCCCCCCGCTCCCCTTTCTCCCCCCCCCCGCTCCCCTTTCTCCCCCCCCCCCGCTCCCCTTTCTCCCCCCCCCGCTCCCCTTTCTCCCCCCCCCCCGCTCCCCTTTCTCCCCCCCCCCGCTCCCCTTTCTCCCCCCCCCGCTCCCCTTTCTCCCCCCCCGCTCCCCTTTCTCCCCCCCCGCTCCCCTTTCTCCCCCCCCCCGCTCCCCTTTCTCCCCCCCCCGCTCCCCTTTCTCCCCCCCCCGCTCCCCTTTCTCCCCCCCCCGCTCCCCTTTCTCCCCCCCCCGCTCCCCTTTCTCCCCCCCCCCCGCTCCCCTTTCTCCCCCCCCCCGCTCCCCTTTCTCCCCCCCCCCCGCTCCCCTTTCTCCCCCCCCCCGCTCCCCTTTCTCCCCCCCCCGCTCCCCTTTCTCCCCCCCCCCCGCTCCCCTTTCTCCCCCCCCCCCGAAACCTTTACAACAAATACTCACCTATTGTTCCACGAGTTATAAATAATACTACCTATTACGCATTTACATCCCGGGCAACGCCGGGTCTCTCAGCTAGTAATAAATAATAAAGAAGAATAGATGCCAAAAGAAAATGTAGGACAATTGAATTCATTAATAAATATATATCTTATTTGATCACTAGAAAGCAGAAAAAAATGACAATAATAAATAACTTAATAAACAGACAATCATTATTATCATCGTGAGATACAAAATGTTCATGAAAAATGTTTTAGATTTAAAATTTGTCCCTGAAGAAGCTCCTTTGCTGGAGGGAAACGCGCGTTGGACGCGCAATGTTGTCAGTCTCCTACTTGGAGCTGTTTTAATGTAGTGTCAGCAGTCTCCTGGCTCTAACTGTGTTGATCCCATTAGTTAGTTATTTATTTAATCCTTTAATTTTATAGTGAGTGTGCCTGCTTTCCTTGCACAGCACTGCCGTGTCTGGCAGGTCTATGCTGCAGTGTATGTACTAAGTGAACTTAAAGTGATTTGTTACCGGCGCTAACCACACCCAATCTGTGATAAAATAGTGCACAAAATTAAAATTCAAAATAAAATGTGTCAAGGTGATCACTGATCAAATTCTCAACCTTCCAGGAATGTGTACAGATTCCTTTCAATAGTAGCTTGTCCGGGATGGGAAGGGAGCGAAGATAGCAGGGATACACCATGAAAAATAAAAAATAAATGCATACAATAGTGTAATAAGTTCTTTTCGATCTGGATAAAACATGTATGTCTTGGCTCTATAGCAATGCCTACTTACAGCAGGTCAAAAGGTAAAAAGCATTGATCTACACAGCAGGTAGAAAGGTGTCAGGATCTTCAGGAACAACAGCCCAGGTTTACAGCATAAGAAATCAGCACCTCAGCTCAGACGTCAGTAGATGTGAGTGGATCAGAGACATGCAAAAGAAAGGCAGACCATAGTGTCGATCGTGCATAAAATTTATATAAACAAACAACAAATTTTAGGAATTGTACTCACATTGTGTACATAATCATAGTTCACATAAGGCTTTACTTGAGGCAAATGGAGTGCTGGTTCAGTGTGGAGCAGCTCACCGGGGATCTTCTCCTCAATGAATGCTCCTGAGGAAGTTGTCTAGTACGACGAAACGCGTAGAGCCACTTTCATTGCTGCAGCTGCTCTTTCTACTGAAGGCTTCAGAGTTGCTGAGTTCCCCCACCGTTTGCCTCCAAGACCGGATGCCGTCACCCCAACAGCGGATGTGACGTCAGACGCCATCTCCCACCCGGTCTGTTGTGAGTCTAAGGAGAAGATCCCCGGTGAGCTGCTCCACACTGAACCAGCACTCCATTTGCCTCAAGTAAAGCCTTATGTGAACTATGATTATGTACACAATGTGAGTACAATTCCTAAAATTTGTTGTTTGTTTATATAAATTTTATGCACGATCGACACTATGGTCTGCCTTTCTTTTGCATGTCTCTGATCCACTCACATCTACTGACGTCTGAGCTAAGGTGCTGAATACCTTTTGACCTGCTGTAAGTAGGCATTGCTATAGAGCCAAGACATACATGTTTTATCCAGATTGAAAAGAACTTATTACACTATTGTATGCATTTATTTTTTATTTTTCATGGTGTATCCCTGCTATCTTCGCTCCCTTCCCATCCCGGACAAGCAGTGTATGTACTACCATTATCACTGCATTTGCCAGCTTTATCACTCTAGCACTCTTATTTTAACACACTAAAGTCTCCATTATAGTGCGCAGTGCTGGCTGATCTAGCAAGGTAGCTGGACATTTAACCCATTGGCCACTCACTTGTGTACATCTATACACTTCCATTATTGGGTCTCACCGTTGCTCCAGAGGGGTTAACACCCTGACTCCTAGCAATCTGTGTCCTCCATATCCCACCATTATTAAGTGGTTAAATGGGATAGTATGAACTTATAACTGACGACAAGGTTGCCTGATAGCGTTGATTTAATATATTTTTAATTCACATTACACATTACTTTGGTAATATATGTTTTAAGTAAATTTATTAAAAGTTAATTTTTACACTGTTATGGTGTGCATTTAAGTGAATTCTTTTAGGGGGCACATCCATTTTGTGTTTCCCTTCACCTTTTCTAGATCCCATTCTGTATTAATTCCTGCAGGGGATAATGTATCCAAAGAATGGATCCAAAACATCTCCCGCTGGTTGAGGAGCTTTAATCTATCACCCCCTCTCATGGGCATGGGCACCAGTTCTACAGCAGAAAAATGAACATTTGATAGACCTCCTGAAGGACAGTCAGTAAAATGTTTTGAAACTGGTAACATTAAATCTTTTCTTTTAATGGAACGTATATGCTCCATGATTCTGTTTTTAACAGGGCGTATAGTGCAGCCCACGTACCCTTGGCCACAGCCACAGGTAAGAAAGTATATGACAAATTGTGAGTCACAATTAATAAAGGATGGGATCCTATAGTTCTTTTTAGAATAAATATTCTTAATAGACTTAATTGGTTTCGCATAGCAGCAAACGCAACATTTTCCACATTTAAAAAAAACCTTTTATTTTAACAGATTTGTTAGACTTCTTAGAGTCAAACAATCTTGGAGAAAGATAGTCAGATAAGGATTTGGATTTCCTAAAAGTAATGGCTGGACCCTGGTTAACTGAACTATGTAGGTCCTTATCAAGAGTGAGGGTCCCCCAATGTTTATAAATGATAGAACGAATCTGTTCAGCCTGGCGACTAAACTGGGTGACAAATAGAGCAGACGTCACTCGATCCAATTCATGTTTCTTCTTGAACTTCACAGACGAGTTCGATAACAAATCGATCCTGTTTGTAGATTTGACACACAGATATGCTGCTTCAATATCAGTGTGATTATATTTTCTTTGAGCAAATCGAGTTTTTAATTCCTCTGCTTGATGCTCAAATAAATCGTCATTTGAACAAAGCCGTCTTAGTCGAAGGAATTCAGCCTTGGGTATACTTCGAATGAATGATTTAGAATGACTGCTGTCTGCTTCCAATAAAGTATTACGTGAATGAGGCTTTCTAAAAATGTCCGTTTGAATAGTGCCTGTCGTGTCAATAAATAAAGTAATGTCTAAATAATTGATGTGATTCATGTGTTCTTCATAAGTAAATTTAAGATTTAAAGAATTAGTATTAAGTGTATGAATAAAGGCATGCAGTGATAATAAATCCCCATCCCAAATCATAATCAAATCGTCAATATACCGTTTATAGAAAATAATCTGATGACGAAAAGAATTATCAGCACCGAAAATGTGTGTGGATTCCCAAAGACCCATAAACAAATTAGCATAAGAGGGGCAAATGACGTCCCCATAGCAGTACCCCGTGTCTGAATATAAAATTGTGCATCAAAAGAAAAATAATTATGGGTGAGCAGAAACATAATAGAATCCAAAAGAAAGGCACGTAATGAAATGGACAATGTAGAAGCATCAAGAAAAAATTACACTGCTCGAATCCCTTGCTCGTGATCTATGATTGAGTAAAGTGACATCACGTCCAATGTCACCCATCTAAAAGTCTTTTTCCAACTAACATTTTTTATAGCTTAAAAACAAAAATAAAACAAACAATGAAAGAAAACAGAAATAGTCCTTGGCGCACTATCTGGTATATAAACCTGACAGAAAAATGAAGTCCAAAGATCTTGGTAGTGAGGATTGTTGGTCCGGAATCCAATCGTACTCAAAGTCCTCTGAGGTGGTGGAATCAGATTTGTGCGAATGATGCTTTAATGCATGCCAGACCAATATGATTGGGTTCAAAGCTGGATCTTAATGAATGTTGCAGATGTGTTTTGGGGTCAATGTCTTGGAAGGACTGGTGACCACTCCAGATGTGAAGTATTCAGAAATGTTACGTTCTTCCCTCTGAGCAATAATGACCTTCTGTAAGTAGACACTCTAATATGAGGAAAAAGCCTTAATGGACTGGTCATGCACAGCTGCATCTAAAGACTTAGTAAACAATTATTTGGAAGTCTGACAGGGAGGAGGAGTCAGATTTCCAAATAATTGTTTACTAAGTCTTTAGATGCAGCTGTGCATGACCAGTCCATTAAGGCTTTTTCCTCATATTAGAGAGTCTACATACAGAAGGTCATTATTGCTCAGAGGGAAGAACGTAACATTTCTGAATACTTCACATCTGGAGTGGTCACCAGTCCTTCCAAGACATTGACCCCAAAACACATCTGCAACATTCATTAAGATCCAGCTTTGAACCCAATCATATTGGTCTGGCATGCATTAAAGCATCATTCGCACAAATCTGATTCCACCACCTCAGAGGACTTTGAGTACGATTTGATTCCGGACCAACAATCCTCACTACCAAGATCTTTGGACTTCATTTTTCTGCAGGTTTATATACCAGATAGTGCGCCAAGGACTATTTCTGTTTTCTTTCATTGTTTGTTTTATTTTTGTTTTTAAGCTATTGTTGTACTTACCTTGTGGATAGGTTTGTGGTTTTTCAATACTTAGGCAGCCGTCTTCTCAGTTTGTATATTAGTCTGTAGAATTCACTAGTTTATTGTTGTATCTTTGTAAGGGAATTCCAACATTTAGAGCACTTATCCATCATTATCGTGTATTGTTAAGTTAGGCTAATAGGTTAAGCGCTTAGTATATGTTTAGTTTAATTTTTTCTATCATAACATTTTTTATAGCGGATAAAAGATCCATAGAATCTCTCAGAAAAGAAGGCAAATTTTTTACCAGTGGCTGTAAAAAACCATCAATGTAGCGTGATAACCCATCTCCCAAAGATCCAATACTGGCCACAATGGGCCGCCCAGGAGGGCGGACCAGTGACTTATGGATCTTTGGGAGATGGTGGAAGATGGGCCCAATAGGTGAGGCATTGTAGAGAAACTCATATTCCTTTGTGTTAAGTACAAATAGGGCCTTTCCTTCTTCAAGAATCTCTTTCAAAAGGTGTAAAAACTCACATGTGGGATCATGTCAATTTTGTATAAGATTCAACATCCTCAAGTAATCTAAGTGCCTCTGCCTGATAATCTGAAGAAGAGAGCACAACAATGGCCCCTCCCTTATCAGCCTTTTTGATTGTAATAGACCTATCTTCCCTGAGGGCAATCATCTCCTGGAAGTCAATATCTGACAGATTCGTTTTATTTAAAGAGGGAATCCCCCGGGGTACAATACCCCTAGCCAATAACCTGAGATCCCTCTCAACCAGCTTCTCAAAGGTCTTAATAAAAGGTTGATTTCTTCTTAAGACCTGAGTGTAATTGCCCAAAGAAGCTGAATGAGGAAGGGATCTCAGGCTCCAAATCCTGATTTTGTTCATCATAAAGATCTCTAAGATCTGATAAAGCACATTGTTCACGAAATGAATGCAAATCCAAATTCTCCATTGAAACATCAATACCATCAACATTCTCAGCTAGACCTCTATCAGTGGAATATAGTGGAACCTCTGTTGTCCCTTTTCTATTAAAATATTTTTTAAGAGACAATTTGCGAATTAATTTTTGGAGATCAATGATGGTATTGAATAAATTAAAATCTTGGTATGGGGCAAAATTTAAACCTCTATTTAGAACCGCAATCTGGTCATCTGTAAGAGTCTTATGTGAAATGTTGATAACATTATCCACAACTTCTCCTATGCATATTTCTTTCTTTTGCTCGATCCCCCGGATCCCCCTCCCCCCTCCTCTTCTTTGATGATCTCCTTGTCCTCTTTCGTTTTTTGACTCCTTTTGAAACAAGGAGTATGAAGGTTTACCTTCTTTCCGAGAGGGCATCATAACAGATTTTTGTGAAGAGTCGGTTTCAGGGGAGGTAGATCTAACTCGCCAATTATCATCATCATCACAAAAGGAAACGCCTAGTGAACGACTCTCATAGTTAGAACCATCTGACTCAAAACTGGAAGCGTCTCCATGGCGTTTTAGGATGGATTTATTCGGGTTCTTGGAGTCACCTTGTTTTTTATTATTCTGATATTTAGAACCAGATTTTGGTTGTGGCTTTTGTGCGTTTGTAGTGTAGCGTTGCCATATATAAACTTGCTGCTTCTCATAGTCTATCTTGTCCCTATCAAACTTTTGTTGTTTCTTAATCATTAGAGACTTTTCCATAGCACCCACGTTGCTTAAAAGTGTTTGGTCATATTTAATAAAATTCTCCATTTTTCTGCAACCTTTCAATTTATCCTGTAGGATTTTCACATTGGCTCTCACTTTCTTTTTTTTAATTTAGCTTATACTTAATGATCAATTTGATTAGCTTTAATGAGCAATGATCTAATATGGCTTTCCAGTCATTCTCAAAATCTTTATTAATAAAGCCAAAGGACGGTACCTGTTTCAAGCGTAAGCCTCTCGGAATCCTTTTAACTCTAGCATAGTTCTCAAGAGTGGTAATGTCCCACCAATACCTAATGTCCTGTGATAACAGTTTTTCCAATTTAAGGAAGTGGGTAATTAAGTCAGCAGGCTCTTCACAGATGAAATTAGCACCTTCATCAAAAACTGACTCTGCCCTCCTCTGACGGTGAGTGTCTCCACAGTTAAAGGCATAGGTATCAGTAACCCCTTCCTCATCCTCCACTTCTACATAATCTTCCATAATAAAAAACACACAGGATAGGTAAAGCACGAATACTCACTCCAGAGAAATAAAAAAAAATGTTCCACAGAAAGAAAAAATGTGAATAAATAGATGCCACAAAAAATAAATAAATAAATGGTTAGAAAAAAAAATAACGATAGCACTCCAGTTCTCAAATCACCAATGAAGTGATTACATACATATTCACGGGGTATAAGCCTCTTCTTATAATGTCAATAATGAAAGTCTTAATTCCAGGCTGAGCAGCCGTGGCCAAACCAGCAATATGCGAAGCAGAGGAAAAGACCTCCCAGCCCGACGCTACAAGCCTGGTAGACAGCGTGTATCACGCGCAGGCTGTATTAACCCCCAGCAAAATTAATCCTTAGGGGGACCAAGGGCCCATCGTGTCCAGTGTTTTCCCGTTCAATGTGATCAAGGATTCATCACAGCTACAGTGCTTATTCCTATATGGTTGGTCTCCGATGTGCTGAAGGGTTAATACAGCCTGCGCGTGATACATGCTGTCTACCAGGCTTGTAGCGTCGGGCTGGGAGGTCTTTTCCTCTGCTTCGCTTATGACTGTACGTAGTGGTAAATATAAGCCTGTCCTCCTTCTTATTTTTGGTAGCACTTACCTCTTTATCCAGTGCCCGGTCTAACACAGCAGGAGGATATCCCCTAGCCAGGAATCTACTACGTAGTTCTCCAATAGCTGGTTCAATATTATCCTTCCTGCTCGTGATTTTGCAGACCCGGACTTTCTGTGAAAAAGGTAATGCATCAATAAGAGAAGGAGGATGATAGCTATCTGCCCTTAAAATGGCATTTCTGTCTGTATCCTTTCTAAAAAGATCAGTATGTAACTCCCCATTAGTATGTGTAATGAGGACATCTAAAAAAGAGAGTTGCTGTGTACCACATCATCTGTAAAACACGGTGGAGGCAGTGATGGCATGGGCATGCATGGCTTACAATGGCACTGGGTCACTAGTGTTTTTTGATGATGTGAACGAAGACAGAAGCAGCCGGATGAATTCTGAAGTGTATAGGGATATATTGTCTGCTCAGATTCAGCCAAATTCAGTGAAGTTGATTGGACGGCGCTTCACTTTACAGATGGACAATGACCCAAAACATACTGCGAAAGAAACCCAGGATGTTTTTAAGGCAAAGAAGAAGTGAAATATTCTGCAATGGCCGAGTCAATCACTTGATCTCAACCCGATCGAGCATGCATTTCACTTGCTGAAGAGAAAACTTAACGCAGAAAGACTCACGAACAAACAACAACTGAAGACAGCTGCAGTAAAGGCCTGGCAAAGCATCACAAAGGAGGAAACCCAGCGTTTGGTGATGTCCATGCGTTCCAGACTTCAGTCATTGCCTGCAAAGGATTCTCGACAAAGTATTAAAAATGAACATTTTATTTAAGATTGTGTTAATTTGTCCAATTACATTTGAGCCCCTGAAATAAGGGGACTGTGTATGAAAATGGTTGCAATTCCTAAACGTTTCATACGATATTTTTGTTCAACCCCTTGAATTAAAGCTGAAAGTCTACACTTCTATTGCATCTCAGTTGTTTCATTTTAAATCCATTGTGGCGGCGTACAGAGCCAAAATTATGAAAATTCTGTCAGTGTCCAATTATTTCCGGACCTAACTGTGTGTGTGTGTGTGTGTGTGTGTGTGTGTGTGTGTGTGTGTGTGTGTGTGTGTGTGTGTATATATATATATTTTTTTTAATGATAGGGATGTAAAGTAGGTTTGTAAACGTAAAAAAAAAAATATGAAACCCTTAATACAGCTGAATCCCGTTATAACGCGGTGCTCTTGGTCCACATAATGAGCACGTTATAACCAGGATCGCGAAATGGTCGGCGCAATCAGGAAGAACGGTTCTGCGAGGACTTACCCGGCATCTGCAGCTCTCTCCACTTCATCAGGCTCCGAGGCGCTTACATACGCTCTCCCAAGCTTTCAATTTGACTGACTTTTGAGCGCAGGAGGGTCACATGATCCTTCTCTGATCAATGACAGCCCAACAGTGAATACATTTTATATAATACACATGCGGGAATTGAACCCTGATCACCCATGGACTGCACTGTGCAGTAGATGTTACGTTTGTTTATAGAGTCAGATTCATCACACCAACACTGTAGTGTAGCAGCTAGAGAATTGCACCAGCATATGAAAGATCATGGGTTCAATTCCCGCATGGTGTAGGGGTGTGTGTATATATGTGTATCAGCGTGTGTCTGTTAGCAATAATGCATTGAATATTATATAAAAATAAAACCTTGGAGATGTTTTTAAATCGGGAGCCACGCTCAGACAGCATTAAAAGCGGATTCGCGCTATAGCAGATTGCGCTATAACGGGGTTGAGCTGTACTAATATTTTGACCACAGGGTAAACGGGTTGGAGTAAGCCATGCTTCTTATCTGTACCAACATTAAATACCCAAGGGTTTAAAGATTGGTACATGTCTGGAGTGTTTAGATCTAGCTAGCACCAACACTGTCCTGGGTTTCCATTACTCAATGCAATATAAAAAAAATGTTTTAAAGCACTTTACTACATTTGTGAAGTAAGGCTTTAACCGAACATGAAAATCAGTATTCTGAAGGAGCAAGTCACACGCTTTTTATAAAAAAATTTTTTTTTTTAAAACAGGATTGAAGCAGAGGGTCTCCCCAAGCTGAACCGCATTCATTTCAACTCTGGGACCCCCCCATTTCCCATAATACTTCCCTCCAAAGGAGGTGCCAGGCTATACGATAAAGGGGGTAACCAGGCTATACAATAAAGGTCACCACTGGAACGGTGGGCCCCTGGCAGCTACCTGGCACCATAAGCCAGGGGCCAGGCATTATAACATGTGAAAGTTAAAGTGTCCCCTGCCTTTCCACTTTTCATAGAAAAATGGAAAAAATGTGTGGTGCTCTGAAAAAAAGCCTCAAAATATGTAGTACAAAAATTGTAAAGTTCAATAAATGTATATAATGATTCCTGAAATGAAAACCCCCTGGATAATGGATAAGGGATAGTCAATCCATAGGACACAGAACAATCATGTATTAATCACTGCTCCATTGTAATCTGACTAGTGGGCTACGGCCCCCACGAGCACTGTAGTAAGGGGCCACACAATAAAGTGTCCCAGCATATCAGAATGGAGAATGTGCTTGTGATAAAATAACTCACAGTTAGAGTTGGTAATGTCCTTTTGGCTGTGCAGGTTTCTTCTTTCACAGTAGGGGGCGTGCTTCCGTTTTTTCTGGATGATTTGACACGAAGCAAAAGGAAAAAGCAGGCACGAATACTCCGGAAAGTAAAAAAAGGTTGAATGAAATCCAGGAGAGCGTGTGCCCATAAAAAAAGACTATTTTAATGGAAACCACAAAAAAAATACAGCTACATTACGGGGTATACAGACCCCCACCAACGCGTTTCGAGCCGCGTTGGTGGGGGTTTGTGTCCCCCGTAATGCAGCTGTATTTTTTTTGTGGTTTCCATTAAAATAGTCTTTATGGGCACACGCTCTCCTGGATTTCATTCAACCTTTTTTTACTTTCCGGAGTATTAGTGCCTGCTTTTTCCTTTTGCTTCGTTTCCACTTTTCATGTTCCCTGAGCCTAAGACTCATGAAACGTTCTATATGTAAGTTTTAGGTGAGATATTTGGGTAGAAATGCAATCATGTTGTTTGCAGGAGTTTGGGGGGCAAAGATATCAGTAGTCTCCTAATTCTCCCTGGCGTGCAGGCATGATTTGCCAGTACGTGGGTTGAATTACACCAGGGCTGCCCAGTGACTCCTGATTTTCAAGCCCAGATATCCCAGTCCTATTTCCCTTACAGCTATGAGTCTGCCCAAGTTATCCTATGTATTAAAGTATGTTTTATTTCATTTGTGCTTTTACTATAAATGTCTATTCAGCCAGCTCAGGCATCCATATAGGTGCCGGGAAGTCTGCATAGACATCGGAGAGGAGAAGGGATGTTGAGAGGTGTCGGGGTGTGAAGTGGCCAGGGCAGGGCTTAGTACTGGGTCCGGAGAACAGAGACCCCCTGCAGGGAGGACACTCTGATCTGCCAGACTCAGTGGAGTCTGCCCAGTAGGTGGCAATGGGTTGACTAGGGGAAGCAGCAAAATGTCGGCGCGTTTTCCCATTGGTCAATCCGTATGTCCCGCCCACGGGTCATCCCGAGCCGGCTTAGCCCGTCCCCTCCTCTGGCGTCAGTCAAAGGACGAGCCCCTATTCATATCGGTTGGCGGCAGGGTTTCCCATGCTCCAATTGGTCGCTCCTTCCTCCATGCTGAACATAGAACAGTGGAGGGTATGTAAGGACAAAACCCCAGTCAGAGAACCAGACGATCTAGTGACTTGTGTCGATGAAGCTAGGGCGGACTTTTCAAAGTTGCTGTCACGAATACCAGAGCAACCGGCTTGGTTTTGAAGCTAGGAAAAGTCTGCCCTGCAGAGACTAAGTCAGACGTGAAGTTCAAGTTCTCATTTGGAACGTAGCGGTCGCGGCTAGGAACTGAAGCCAAAAAGAGGACCAGAAAGCCCGGGTGTATATCCCGGTCAGGTTAAGCGTACCGAAGCATTCGCCCTGCACCTAGTAGAGCCTAGATTTCACCCCCAGCAAGTGTGCTTTTAGCTGTATTTTGTGTATTCATTGTGTTGTACGCGGGTTTACCCGAATAAACTGCATTTTGTTCTTACCACCTTGTTTGCCTAGCGAATGATCCCGGTACAAATAAGTGTAAAATCTCCTGGTCTCCCGTGAGAGACATTAGGGAAGGCCTAGTGATGTCACGGCCACGCCTCCCCGTCACGAGCGATCTAAAGTCCACAGATCGCTCAGGCGACAGGCGCGCACAACGCCATGTGCTCTGTCGCACACGCACTATATCACACAGCAGAAGCCAATGCCAATTATCGACTATGGGGACATACTGTAGTATATGGCACAGCACCCCAAACCCACCTTAGCAACCTTGATACCCTCTACAATTCAATATGTCGCTTTGTCCTCCAATGCAACGACAACACACATCACTGCGAAATGCTCAAAGAACTAGATTGGTCATCACTAGAGTCTAGGCGCAAAGTTCATCTTTCCTGTCTTCAAATACTTTCTCGGCAAGCTACCCACCTATCTGAACAAGCTCCTCACCCCTACCACGTGCAGCACTTATCATCTGAGATCAGACTCCAACAGACTGCTCATGGTCCTAAGGTTCAACAAAGTATCCGGACGCTCCTCCTCATAGGCCTTCATTATACCACCGGCGGCGGGACACGCGCGCTACCTCAGTGCGATGCGCTGCCTGAAACTTGCACTGCAGGCAGGAGGCATCGGGAGGCGAGGCCATGATGTCACGTGAGTGGTTCACTCTCATTGGCTGAACCGCTCACATGACGCGGCCATCGCTCCAGAAAATAAAATTCTTGGATCTGTTCGAAAATTTGCGCACTTGGTCACCCATTCTTAGTGTGCGCTCATAGGAAATCTTTTATTTGTTTTGGTGGCGCACAACGTTCTGCGCTCCGCCGCTTCGGGTATAATCACGGCCTTACCGTGCACCCCAAAACTGGAACAACCTACCAGAGACTCTTGCAGATGCCACCAGTCTAAGTGCTTTCAAAACTAAGGCTATCTCACATTTTAATCTGGTCTGTAACGGTTACATGTGCCTATAATATATATATTATCTCTAACTGTGCATGCAATGTCTTGTATATAATGTATACCATGTTCACTTAATGTAACTATGGATTTGTAACCATGTATCTGGCATCATAACTCTGTGCCCAGGACATACATTGAGAGTTACCTCATTTTCAAGTATTGCTTCCTTCCTGGTAAAACATTTTATAAATAAATAAAATATCCGAGGCCTAAGGAGCGAACACATGATTAGGAAATGCAGGAGGGGGGCGCAGGACCCTCCAGCACTGAATGGGTGAAAATCCCTCAGCTGCCCCAGGGACATCAACTTTAGGATTTCCTGTACAAGTGTACAGGCATACCCCGGTTTAAGGACACTCACTTTAAGTACACTCGCGAGTAAGGACATATCACCCAATAGGCAAACGTCAGCTCGCGCATGCGCCTGTCAGCACGTCCTGAACAGCAATACCGGCTCCCTACCTGTACCGAAGCTGTGCGCAAGCGGGGAGACTATAGAGACTGCTACACATGTGTTATTTACATCAGTTATGCGCGTATATGATGATTGCAGTACAGTACATGCATCGATAAGTGGGGAAAAGGGAGTGCTTCACTTTAAGTACATTTTCACTTTACATACATGCTCCGGTCCCATTGTGTACGTGAATGCGGGGTATGCCTGTACCACCTGATAAGATTACACAAATAATGCAATAAATTGCACCCATTTAAGAAATATAGCGCTGTGCCATTTGTTTAAATAGAGCTGCGTTAACGTTCTGCCACCGTTAACCTGCGTTAATAGATGCGACCAAATCTGTACATCATTTTCTTTTACACTACATTAAGGTGAGACTATAATTACACGTATATAATGTGAGGTCTATGAGCTGAAAGCGCAGCTTAGTGCAGGGGTGAGCAAACTTTTTATGCCGAGCCCCCCTTTTCATCCATAAAATTTCTCTGGCCCCCCTGCCTGACGTAATCAAAATCACATGAAAAAAAAAAAAAAACCTTTATTAAATGGTATACAATATAAATCCAAATATGTCTATAAATACTTACATATTTCAACAGCTCGCGCTTGCAAAATTAGGCTGCGTCCACGCTGCCGCTGAGAGCGGTGACATCACCAACTCTCCAAGCCTGAGCGCAGGGTGTCCTGCATCATTTTGCAAGCGTGGATCGGGGCTATTTGTGTGTGTTTGTGTGTGTGTGTGTGTCTGTGTGTGTTTGTGTGTGGCTGTATGTGTGTATTGACTTCTGCTGAGCGCACTTCAAAGTCAATTTTGTTTGTCTCCCCAAGCGCCGAGCTTGGGAGAGCGTACGTGCACAAAGGCAATACTTTTGGGGGGCATTCATTCTCCTCTTTGCTACCTCCCTTTACTATCCCCCCCCCCCCCCCTTTTTGTTTCTACCTTCCCCTCCCTGCTCTTTGGCTTGCTATCCCCATTGTCATCCACAATCCTACCTACATTATTATTATTTATTTTTTCCGTTTTCAATGTTTTCACTTTTTTTTTATTATTTCTGTACATTCATAGTGTGATTGATATAGTGGCAGCCGACCCTTTCCCTCGCAGAGGATCGCAGCGAAGCAGGTTGCCAGCGGAGGAGAGCAGGAACACAGCGCTATTGCAGGGCAGACACCGGGAGGGGCGTTTGACTTCACCGTGCTCGGGCGTGCTCCTCCCCGTACCCCCGAAGCCCCTGCGCGTGCGCACACACCATCACGAGGCCGCCACCTGCACTATCTTGTTCAGCCACCCGCACACATCTTCGGCTGCCCGCCCGTGCACATCTTATTGGCCGCCCCTCGCGTACAGCTTTTTCGTCCTCCCGCGCAAAGCGTCTGCCGGCCCGCGCACCCAGATTTCGCCGCACGTCGCCTGCGCCCCCCTAAATCTTGCGCCTTATTGCCCCCCCCAGTTTGCGCACCACTGCAATACAACACACACTCTCTCTCTCAATCAATCACCACATACACACACACACCACATACACACACACACAATCCCCCCCCCCACACACACACACACACTCACCCCCCCCCACACACACTCAATCCCCCCCCCCATACCTTGTGACCTTGAGCAAGTCACGTTATCTCCCTGTGCCGCAGGCACCAAATAATAGATGTATGTGTAGGGATGTGGTAGGAACCTCATATGTGTGTTCAGTTGGTGTTTTGACTGTTCAGGAGAGTCATGTGGAGGTCTGCGCTGATGCAATAGCTGTGAGTCTGTGCAGCTCAAGGCAGAGAAGCTCCGCTGAGGAACTACAACTCCCATGAGCTCCTGGGCAGTCACCTGACTTGAGGAGCCAATCGGAAGGCTAGAATTACGGGAGGAGGAAAGGGAAGCGTGGGGGAGAGGCTAGTCAGAGGGGATCTGGAAGGTAACGGAGGAGGGTGTATGCGTGCAGGGGGTCCGTGACCCGCCTGCATAGGCTAGCTTTACCCCGCAGGCCCTTAGGAGAAACCCCTGAGTCACAGTGTGCTGCTGTGCTGCAGGGACGGCCATAGTGCTAGCGATCAGTCACCTTACTGTGTACACAGTTAGGGACAAGCGTGCGGAGCAGGTTTGCTGGTGAGCTGCTTGGGACCAGACAGCTGCACTGCGGACATCCCAGACAAGCAAGGATTCGGCTGATCCTTTTCCAAGTATTACCGGTCACCGCCGTGACCGGAAGGTAGTAGATACGTCAAGTGCACCAACACCGGTCAACAGGCGCTGATCCCGCCTTAGGCATAACTATAGGGAGACACTAGCGAGTACACACCGCTATCGTACTATTACACGGACACGGGTGTGTGGGGCACGCGGTGACGGGATAGAGACACTCATAAGAGCGTGGCTGAGCCACTATTGTACAGGACAATATTCCCTAGGGGTGTGGCCGAGCCACTGATGTTAGAAGGACATTATCCGTTAGCGGTGTTAGGGTATGATAGAGTATAAGTATAGTGTTATAAGATAAGTGTATGCATATTGGGTTATTGCCACGGTTCATATAGAGTATAAGTTTATTATTGCACATAGTAAAGTTGGTTGCACGCATTGTATCGGTGTGTTTCTTGCCCAGGGGAATCTTACATGACGGTGATCCTGGGTAAGTGGAGGCGCTGCGCTAATAAGTGTTACCCCAGGCTCCCAGCTAGCGGAGGCTCAGATCTCCTGGAGCCGCAGGTGCGCGCAGTTACCCGAAGTCGCTTAGAGTGTCAGAAAAAGGGCTACAAATGTCTTTTTTATATAGCGCCATAAAAATGTACATAGCGCTTCCCAGCAGTAATACATGTGACAATCATATAAATTACAAATAACAGGTCATGGGAATAAGTGCTTCAGACATAGATTGTAAGCTCTATGGGGTAGCGGCTCGCGCCTGCAAACATTCTATGTACAGCACTGCATACACTGGCGGTGGAAACATTACTACTGTTTTATATCAGACCTGACTGCTGATATAAACAGGACTTTAAAATCAGTTGCGATTCATAGAAAACCAGTGTGATCTGCCTGGCTTCTATCTAGGTGACGCTAGAGGGTGAGAGGGTGAGAGGCTGGTGTTGCTGTTTAGGGGGCGGGAGAAGAAATCATGGCGCCCTCCTCCCGTGTGAGGCAGGACAGTGATAGCCACGCGCGGACCCCCCGGTTACCTGGCTGCAGGCAGGGCTTGCGGACCCCCCGGTTACCTGGCTGCAGGCAGGGCTTGCGGACCCCCGGTTACCTGGCTGCTGGCAGGGCTTGCGGACCCCCCGGTTACCTGGCTGCAGGCAGGTCTTGCGGACCCCCCGATTACGTGGCTGCAGGCAGGGCTTGCTGACCCCCCGGTTACCTGGCTGCAGGCAGGGCTTGCGGACCCCCCAGTTACGTGGCTGCAGGCAGGGCTTGCGGACCCCCCGGTTACCTGGCTGCAGGCAGGGCTTGCGGACCCCCCGGTTACCTGGCTGCAGGCAGGGCTTGCGGACCCCCCCCCGGTTACGTGGCTGCAGGCAGGGCTTGCGGACCCCCCCGGTTACCTGGCTGCAGGCAGGGCTTGCGGACCCCCGGTTACCTGGCTGCAGGCAGGGCTTGCCGACCCCCCCGGTTACCTGGCTGCAGGCAGGGCTTGCGGACCCCCCGGTTACCGGGCTGCAGGCAGGGCTTGCGGACCCCTCGGTTACCGGGCTGCAGGCAGGGCTTGCGGACCCCCCGGTTACCGGGCTGCAGGCAGGGCTTGCGGACCCCTCGGTTACCGGGCTGCAGGCAGGGCTTGCGGACCCCCTGGTTACCTGGCTGCAGGCAGGGCTTGCGGACCCCCCCGGTTACCTGGCTGCAGGCAGGGCGTGCGGACCCCCCGGTTACCTGGCTGCAGGCAGGGCTTGCCCTTGGGCACCCGGTCGGCCCCGCACACGGTGAAGGTGTGAGTGTCGTCGCTCAGCCGCACGGTGACGCCGCGCTCGGGCCGTACGTGCAGCACCCGGCCCTGCATCCACACCAGGCCCACCTCCAGCCCGCCGGCTCCTTTCTCCAGCCAGAAGGAACCGGGCCGCCGCCGCACGCATTCCCTCAGCCGCCCCGCTAACATCTTCACCGGCGGGGAGGTAACCTGGAAGCCGGGCCGCGCTGCAGGCCGATCTCCGGCGGCCGCCATGGTCGCCATGGAGACAGCAAAACTGGCGCGCCTTTTCTGACATTGACAGGGGACCAATCGCGGCTCCTGTACGAGAGCAGCAACCAATCATAGGAGAGGGGGGCTGGGCTGGTGACCCTGCATTAACCCCTTCCAGGCTGTTAGTGTGACAACCCTCTATAAAGACGTGTCTCTGTGTAATAAACCAATGTCAGAACAATACATGGCGCGCCTGTGTTTGTGTTTATTAAGCAGCAGTGTCACATATTCCAACATCTTTTTATAAATGTCAGGGGTCAAGTCTGCACTATGTCTGCCCACCATACAGGGGAAAGTGGTTCTTGGGTGAGCCATACTCCAGCTAACAGTAAACAATAATAATAATGACAACAACAAATATAATAAAGTTAATCTTATACTATACTAGGTGAGAGACCCGGCGTTGCCCGGGATGTAATGTTCCCGTTCCTCTCTCTCCTCCCCCCTCTCTCTGTTTGTCCCCCATTCACATCAATCCAGTCCCCCCCTCCCTCCCTCCTTTACAGCTTCATGTAGCGTGTGTGCGTCAGTCACTGTGTGTTTGCTCGTGCGTCAGTGAGTCTGAGGCAGAAACACAAACACACACAGACTGACTGACGCACACACAGTCAGTGTGTGCCTCAGTCAGTGTGTGCGTGCGTCAGTCAGGCTTTGTGTGCGCGTCAGTCAGTGTGTGCGTGCGTGCGGCAGTCAGTCAGTGTGTGCGCGCGGGGCGTCAAAGGCAGGGGGGGGCGTCAAAGGCAGGGGGGGGGCGTCAAAGGGAGGGGGGGGCGTCAAAGGGAGGGGGGGGCGTCAAAGGGAGGGGGGGCGTCAAAGGGAGGGGGGGGCGTCAAAGGGAGGGGGGGGCGTCAAAGGGAGGGGGGGGCGTCAAAGGGAGGGGGGGGCGTTCAAAGGGAGGGGGGGGCGTCAAAGGGAGGGGGGGGGGCGTCAAAGGGAGGGGGGGCGTCAAAGGGAGGGGGGGCGTCAAAGGGAGGGGGGGGCGTCAAGGGAGGGGGGGGGCGTCAAAGGGAGGGGGGGGGCGTCAAAGGGAGGGGGGGGGCGTCAAAGGGAGGGGGGGGGGCGTCAAAGGGAGGGGGGGGGGCGTCAAAGGGAGGGGGGGGGGCGTCAAAGGGAGGGGGGGGGCGTCAAAGGGAGGGGGGGGCGTCAAAGGAGGGGGCGTCAAGGAGGGGGGGCATCAAAGGGAGGGGGGGGCGCCTCAAAGGCATGGATTCCTCCCCCTGCATTTCCTGCAGTGGACAGGAGAGGGGGGGCAGTGGACAGGAGGGGGGGGCAGTGGACAGGAGGGGGGGGCAGTGGACAGGAGGGGGGGGGCAGTGGACAGGAGGGGGGGGGCAGTGGACAGGAGGGGGGGGGCAGTGGACAGGAGGGGGGGGGCAGTGGACAGGAGGGGGGGGGCAGTGGACAGGAGGGGGGGGGGGCAGTGGACAGGAGGGGGGGGGCAGTGGACAGGAGGGGGGGGGCAGTGGACAGGAGGGGGGGGGCAGTGGACAGGAGGGGGGGGGGCAGTGGACAGGAGGGGGGGGCGGCAGTGGACAGGAGGGGGGGGGGGCAGTGGACAGGAGGGGGGGGCAGTGGACAGGAGGGGGGGGGCAGTGGACAGGAGGGGGGGGGCAGTGGACAGGAGGGGGGGGGGGCAGTGGACAGGAGGGAGGGGCAGTGGACAGGAGGGGGGGGGCAGTGGACAGGAGGGGGGGGGCAGTGGACAGGAGGGAGGGGGCAGTGGACAGGAGGGGGGGGGGCAGTGGACAGGAGGGGGGGCAGTGGACAGGAGGGGGGGCAGTGGACAGGAGGGGGGGCAGTGGACAGGAGGGGGGGGCAGTGGACAGGAAAGGGGGGGCAGTGGACAGGAGGGGGGGGCAGTGGACAGGAGGGGGGGGGGCAGTGGACAGGAGGGGGGGGGGCAGTGGACAGGAGGGGGGGGGGGCAGTGGACAGGAGGGGGGGGGGCAGTGGACAGGAGGGGGGGGGCAGTGGACAGGAGGGGGGGGGGCAGTGGACAGGAGGGGGGGGGGCAGTGGACAGGAGGGGGGGGGCAGTGGACAGGAGGGGGGGGGGCAGTGGACAGGAGGGGGGGGGGCAGTGGAGAGGAGGGGGGACAGGAGGGGGGACGCAGTGGACAGGAGGGGGGGGCAGTGGACAGGAGGGGGGGCAGTGGACAGGAGGGGGGGGCAGTGGATAGGAGGGGGGGGCAGTGGACAGTAACACACACACACACACACACACACACACACACACACACCTCAGTTGATGCGCCCTTTCTCAGTTCCGTTTGGCGCCGGAGGTGGGGAGCGACACCTACCTGTACTTCCGGGCGCCGCCACCGTCTGACTCGGCGCCGCGAGGGAGGAAGGGGGTCCGCCATCGTACGCGCCGCGTGGCAGCTGCGGGAAGCGAGGTGATTTGGAGCGGGGAGGGGGAGAGGTGATTTGGAGCGGGGAGGGGGGAGAGGTGATTTGGAGCGGGGAGCGGGGAGAGGTGATTTGGAGCGGGGAGGGGGGAGAGGTGATTTGGAGCGGGGAGGGGGGAGAGGTGATTTGGAGCGGGGAGAGGTGATTTGGAGCGGGGAGAGGTGATTTGGAGCGGGGAGAGGTGATGCCGCTGGGGAGGGGGAAGAGGTGATGCCGCTGGGGAGGGGGAAGAGGTGATGCCGCTGGGGAGGGGGAAGAGGTGATGCCGCTGGGGAGGGGAAGAGGTGATGCCGCTGGGGAGGGGGAAGAGGTGATGCCGCTGGGGAGTGGGAAGAGGTGATGCCGCTGGGGAGGGGGAAGAGGTGATTTGGAGAGGGGAGGGGGAAGAGGTGATTTGGAGAGGGGAGAGAGGTGTGTGTGTGTGTGTGTGTGTGTGTGTGTGTGTGTGTGTGTGTGTGTGTGTGTGTGTGTGTTTTATTTATTTTTTTGGACCTTTGGCCCGTCACTCCGCCTCAGGCCAATGAGAGGTGTGGGGGGCGGGCCAAGGGGGTGGTGTGAGTGTGTGAGGCCAATGAGAGGTGTGCGGGGGCGGGCGGCCAAGGGACCAATGAGATTGCCGCTAGGGACACCGGACATCCAGCAGGCAGGCATGCATGCAGGCAGGCAGGCAGGCAAACATACAGTGCTTTCACTAATCTTATACTATATTAGTGAAAGCACTGTATGTTTGCCTGCCTGCCTGCCTGCATGCATGCCTGCCTGCTGGATGTCCGGTGTCCCTAGCGGCAATCTCATTGGTCCCTTGGCCCGCCCGCCCCCGCACACCTCTCATTGGCCTCACACACTCACACCACCCCCTTGGCCCGCCCCCCACACCTCTCATTGGCCTGAGGCGGAGTGACGGGCCAAAGGTCCAAAAAAATAAATAAAACACACACACAGCACACACACACACACACACACACACACACACACACACACACACACACACACACACACCTCTCTCCCCTCTCCAAATCACCTCTTCCCCCTCCCCTCTCCAAATCACCTCTTCCCCCTCCCCAGCGGCATCACCTCTTCCCACTCCCCAGCGGCATCACCTCTTCCCCCTCCCCAGCGGCATCACCTCTTCCCCCTCCCCAGCGGCATCACCTCTTCCCCCTCCCCAGCGGCATCACCTCTTCCCCCTCCCAGCGGCATCACCTCTTCCCCCTCCCCAGCGGCATCACCTCTCCCGCTCCAAATCACCTCTCCCCGCTCCAATCACCTCTCCCCGCTCCAAATCACCTCTCCCCCCTCCCCGCTCCAAATCACCTCTCCCCCCTCCCCGCTCCAAATCACCTCTCCCCGCTCCCCGCTCCAAATCACCTCTCCCCCCTCCCCGCTCCAAATCACCTCTCCCCCCTCCCCGCTCCAAATCACCTCGCTTCCCGCAGCTGCCACGCGGCGCGTAAGATGGCGGACCCCCTTCCTCCCTCGCGGCGCCGAGTCAGACGGTGGCGGCGCCCGGAAGTACAGGTAGGTGTCGCTCCCCACCTCCGGCGCCAAACGGAACTGAGAAAGGGCGCATCAACTGAGGTGTGTGTGTGTGTGTGTGTCACTGTCCACTGCCCCCCCCTCCTATCCACTGCCCCCCCCTCCTGTCCACTGCCCCCCCTCCTGTCCACTGCCCCCCCCTCCTGTCCACTGCGTCCCCCCTCCTGTCCACTGCGTCCCCCCTCCTGTCCCCCCTCCTCTCCACTGCCCCCCCCCTCCTGTCCACTGCCCCCCCCCTCCTGTCCACTGCCCCCCCCCTCCTGTCCACTGCCCCCCCCCCTCCTGTCCACTGCCCCCCCCCTCCTGTCCACTGCCCCCCCCCCTCCTGTCCACTGCCCCCCCCCTCCTGTCCACTGCCCCCCCCCCTCCTGTCCACTGCCCCCCCCTCCTGTCCACTGCCCCCCCCCTCCTGTCCACTGCCCCCCCTCCTGTCCACTGCCCCCCCTTTCCTGTCCACTGCCCCCCCCCTCCTGTCCACTGCCCCCCCTCCTGTCCACTGCCCCCCCCTCCTGTCCACTGCCCCCCCCTCCTGTCCACTGCCCCCCCCCCCTCCTGTCCACTGCCCCCTCCCTCCTGTCCACTGCCCCCCCCTCCTGTCCACTGCCCCCCCCTCCTGTCCACTGCCCCCTCCCTCCTGTCCACTGCCCCCCCCCCCTCCTGTCCACTGCCCCCCCCCTCCTGTCCACTGCCCCCCCCCTCCTGTCCACTGCCCCCCCCTCCTGTCCACTGCCCCCCCTCCTGTCCACTGCCCCCCCCCCCTCCTGTCCACTGCCGCCCCCCCCTCCTGTCCACTGCCCCCCCCCTCCTGTCCACTGCCCCCCCCCCCCTCCTGTCCACTGCCCCCCCCCTCCTGTCCACTGCCCCCCCCCTCCTGTCCACTGCCCCCCCCCCCTCCTGTCCACTGCCCCCCCCCTCCTGTCCACTGCCCCCCCCTCCTGTCCACTGCCCCCCCCTCCTGTCCACTGCCCTCCCTCCTGTCACTGCCCCCCCCCTCTGTCCACTGCCCCCCCCCTCCTGTCCACTGCCCCCCCTCCTGTCCACTGCCCCCCCCCCTCCTGTCCACTGCCCCCCTCTCCTGTCCACTGCAGGAAATGCAGGGGGAGGAATCCATGCCTTTGAGGCGCCCCCCCCCTCCTTTGACGCCCCCCCCTCCCTTTGACGCCCCCCCCTCCCTTTGACGCCCCCCCCCTCCCTTTGACGCCCCCCCCTCCCTTTGATGCCCCCCCCCTCCCTTTGACGCCCCCCCCTCCCTTTGACGCCCCCCCCTCCCTTTGACGCCCCCCCCTCCCTTTGATGCCCCCCCCCTCCCTTTGACGCCCCCCCCCCTCCCTTTGACGCCCCCCCCCTCCTTTGACGCCCCCCCCTCCCTTTGACGCCCCCCCCTCCCTTTGACGCCCCCCCCCTCCCTTTGACGCCCCCCCCCCTCCCTTTGACGCCCCCCCCCCCTCCCTTTGACGCCCCCCCCCCTCCCTTTGACGCCCCCCCCCTCCCTTTGACGCCCCCCCTCCCTTTGACGCCCCCCCTCCCTTTGACCCCCCCCCCCTCCCTTTGACGCCCCCCCCCTCCCTTTGACGCCCCCCCCTCCCTTTGACGCCCCCCCCTCCCTTTGACGCCCCCCCCTCCCTTTGACGCCCCCCCTCCTTTGACGCCCCCCCCTCCCTTTGACGCCCCCCCTGCCTTTGACGCCCCCCCCTGCCTTTGACGCCCCGCGCGCACACACTGACTGACTGCCGCACGCACGCACACACTGACTGACGCGCACACAAAGCCTGACTGACGCACGCACACACTGACTGAGGCACACACTGACTGTGTGTGCGTCAGTCAGTCTGTGTGTGTTTGTGTTTCTGCCTCAGACTCACTGACGCGCGAGCAAACACACAGTGACTGACGCACACACGCTACATGAAGCTGTAAAGGAGGGAGGGAGGGGGGGGACTGGATTGATGTGAATGGGGGACAAACAGAGAGAGGGGGAG
>NW_027455093.1:0-45866 GCF_040206685.1 Ascaphus truei
AACTGTGATTTTATTATAATTATAAAGAATTTGTATGTGTTAGTTATTGTTAATTTTAGTCTGATTCTGATACTGTTTATTAGATCTGTTATGTATATAGGGCAATTGTTAAAATTGGTATACTGCGCATTTTAGAAGGTGTATAGCACATATTATGTGTTTGCTGACTAACACACAGATCACTTCCACCTATTGGTTTATATTGTTTTATTATTCGGCCAATTATGGTAAGAGTAGTGGATATATATACCCATTAGATGGTAATCATTAGCCACTCCTGAGGAAGACGTCATCACGTACGTTGAAACACATTGAGCGCGGTTTTGAGGCGGTGCTTGGAGGAGAGAGAGTCAGAGGCATTCGGAGGTGTGTTCCTGTCGCAAGCGGTGATGCGGTGACCGGAGGCGACGCCGAGGACCCGGATGCGGAAGACGTTGCTGGCATGTGAGACGGAACAGCGGAGCGGTGAGATCGCGACTCACTAGACTACCCTGCATTTGTTACCATTGCCTTTCCTCCTTATCTCTAATGTAAGCCTCCATTTGTGAGCTTTTTGTTTGATAATTTGTTCTTTTTGACCTGCACCATGGTCTTTGTTCTCTTCTTGTCCGAGCCTGCTGAATATTGATTACCTGCACCATCCAGATCCGAGATGTTTACTAGTCACAGGCTTGCACATTGCTCCTAATTTCTGCTCAAAGTGTGAGTGGGAATTTTTGAGCCCTCTTGTTAATTATATTCACTGTGTTTGCATATCACACTATATTTATTTCTTTACTTTTTTGGCATTCATCTCGCTCCCCTGGATTTTGGAATAGCTGTATACTTTTAGACATTTGAAACAGTCTAAGTGACAGGGTTGAGAGTTATATGGTTTGCCTTTATTACATTTCACGTATTATATTCACTATTTGCACTAAGTGGTGGAATATTAAGGTATTAGAATTTCATCCTTTGTTATATTTACACTGAGCACTATTTATTTGGGAAGTGTTAGAGCGCCACCTAGTGATTAGTGTAATATCAATGGCCGTACCACAGATTTGGCGGTAAAACACATAATTAAACAAAAATAATTGTGTTTGAGCATGAAGCTAATCATTGAGATCTAGAATTGTTGTTGAATAGGGGGAAGCATATCATCACCTTCCAAAAAGTGCTCTATGGTTTTAAGTCCCTTGACATGTTTTTTTTTTCCCCCTCTTAACTCTGTGCTGTTAATTGACCAACTGGAACAAGCTGATTTATTGGGGCGGGGGGAGGGTCATGTGACTGCTTTAGATGTATAAAACACTTATTCCCCTTGCATTGGCAAGGAAGCATTGGCATCTTAAGAGTGATGCATTTAAAGTGATCATTTTAAGTGATAAATATAGTTAGACTATAGTTTGACTAGAGGTGACTGGGGACTGGATCTACTGCAAACTCTTTTACTCAAGACAACAAACGGTAAGCTATTCAGATCACACTATGATCCCATGCTTGCTAACCTGCATAATTCAACCCCCCACCCCTTTACAACTTATTCACTGCAGTCTCTTCCAAAACTGATTGCACAATACACTGAAACCCTGAATGACTCTAGCATTGCAATACAGCTAAACATTTTACAAGGAACAGGCACACACCTGCTGTTTTGTCTGCACACACTGACTCTGCTCACAACAGCTCCTTGCAGCACTGCCTACCTCTAGCATCATGAACCTGCTATGTATTTTAACTTTTTTCTTTCTCCTGGCCTCATGGAGATGTTACTCCCTCTATCCACTACAAACTCCTCCATCCTGGCCCACACCCAACATCACCATACACCCTGGACTACTCAAAAGCCTTTCACTATCTACTGAATGTTGGTGGAGAACTCTAAAAACCAGCACACCAACCACCTCTCAATCAAATAGCAAACATCACAAATCTACAACTTGCAAACAACTACCCAAATTTCTACTCATACTATTACTCTCTTTAGCAGGTGATATTGAACCTAACCCAGGTTCTCCCATTTCAGCTCTGTCCCATGCCCCTGAGAATTCCACCTTTAAATTCCAAAACGGGTTATCTGTCGCCCATATAAACATCCAGAGCCTGCTGCCCAAACTGGACGAACTAAGGGCATGCTGCCTTATGCATAAACCCAAAGCCACGTTCTTACAGAAACATGGCTATCCCCTAAAACCCCTGATGCAAATATCGCCATTCAGGGATACTCCATTTTTAGGAGAGATAGGTCAAAGAGAGGAGGAGGGGTGTTATTTTATATTGCAGACACATTACAATTTACACTGTTAAATTGCCCACCAAGCCCACCCTCTTTTGAAATTCTAGTTGGCAAAATCTGCCTCCCCTTTTCTAAGCCCATCTTGCTTGCTGGCATCTACCGCCCCCCTCAAGCACCTCTACAATCCCTGACTGATATCACCCAATTTCTTGGCGCCATTTCCTCTCTGAATGAGAAGAGTGAGCTGCTAGTTCTTGGGGATTTCAACTTCAATTGGCTTGACCCTAAAAACCACAAAATCCAGATACAACTCAAGTCACTTAACCTATCGCAACTCATTTCCCAACCCACACGGATAAACCTGAAATCGCATAACCATTCCTTGCTAGACTGGATTCTCTCCTCAACCCCAGCAGAATCCAATCCTCTGGCATCCTTCCTGATATTTTCAGTGACCATGCAATAGTGTACTGTGTAAGGAAAATTAAACCGCCCCATTCAAGCCCTAAAGTTCTCCTCACTAGAACATTTAAAAACTTTAACCCACAACAGTTTCTGGATGACCTTACCAACTGCCCATGGCACAGAATCGATTTAATTCCCGACCCTGATTCTGCGCTCGACTATTTCCAATCTGAGTTCTTAAAACTCTGCGATACCCATGCTCCACTACGCAAAATAAGGGTACGGGGGGCCCACCTTCCATGGGTTACACCTGACCTTATAGCACTCTACCAGCTCAGGGATGCCTTGTGGAAAAGCTACAAAGTAACTGGCACTACCAAGGATCTCAATCACTACAGATGCATGAGGAACATGTGCACAAGGCAAACAAGGCATGCAAAAGCACAATATTACTCTGACAATCTCCACCAAAATACATCAAACCCAGCTAACTTCTGGAAGGTTATCAACAATATATTCCAGCCTCCTAACCATCAACAACCAAGTAATATCACTAAGGGGGATATTACTCTGACAAACCACACTGACATTGCAAATGCATTCAATGATTACTTTGTGGGGTGTGCCACTAACTTATTAGCGAAATGCAGCCCAAACCACAAACCTGAATCTCATCCTGGGAGTACCCCTATAGTCCCACCCCCTCCCAACACTGCCCACAATTTTCAATTTGGCCCAGTATCTGAAGAGGAGATTATACAAGCGCTCCTCAAACTAAAACTAAGCAGCCAATGTGGACCCGACTTACTACAATCTAGGTTCCTACGACTTGGTGCCCCAGCCATTGCCAAACCAATTGCGTCCATAGTCAACTCTATCCTGTCTGCAGGCCATATCCCTAAGACCTGGAAAACTGCCAGAGTTGTCAGAATCTTCAAAAGTGGGGACAAAAACACTGTCTCAAACTACAGGTCAATCTCACTTCTCCCAATTCTATCCAAAGTCATGGAAAAATGTGTCCACACCCAACTAAGCGATTTCTATACCAAAACAAATTTCCCTAGCCAATTCCAATTTGGCTTTCGTCCCAAACACTCCACCGTAACTACCCTGCTAAAAGTTTGCAATGAAATCCAGTGTGGAATGGAACGGGGACAACTCACTGGTGCAGTATTCCTAGATTTTGCAAAGGCTTTTGACACAGTTGATCATGCTATCCTGCTTAACAAACTCCAGAGCTCTGGAATAGGGAAGCATGCTTTAAACTGGTTTCAGGCCTACCTATCAGGAAGATCCCAACATGTGTCCATCTCAGGCTCTAACTCCAACCCCCTGGATATCACCTGTGGTGTCCCGCAAGGCTCTGTTCTGGGGCCCCTACTCTTCTCAGTGTTCATTAATGATCTTCCTACAGCTTGTCAGGAAGCCTCAATACACATGTATGCAGATGACACAATCCTATATGCACACAGCCATAGCCTCTCTGACCTTCAACACATACTTCAGTCTGACTTTTTGAGACTCGAAAACTGGATTTCCCAAAACAAACTGTTTTTAAACACTGACAAGACTGTAACAATGGTATTTGGGACCAAGACTAAATTTGTAAAGCTTCCAGTGACTGAGCTCCTAATTAGAACCAACGCTAACACCCCCCTAACACCTGTCACTAGTTTTAAATACCTGGGCTTATGGTTTGACTCCCACTTAACATTCGGGATGCACATTGATACCCTGACAACCAAGACCTATGCCAAACTAGGGGTACTTTACAGGAACAAATCCTCCCTAAGTCTCCTGGTCAGAAAGCGTATCGCACAGCAGATGCTAATGCCAATTATTGACTATGGAGACATAGTATATGGCTTGGCACCTCAAACCCACCTTAGCAAACTTGACACCCTCTACAATTCAATTTGTCATTTTGTTCTCCAATGCAACTACAACACACATCACTGCGAAATGCTCAAAGAACTAAATTGGTCAACACTAGAGTCTAGGCGCAAAGTTCACCTTTCCTGTCTTGCCTTCAAATTCTTCATGGGCAAGCTACCCAGCTACCTGATCAAGCTCCTCACCCCTACCACATGCAGCACTTATCACCTGAGATCAGACTCCAAAAGACTGTTCATGGTCCCAAGGCTCAACAAAGTATCCGGACGTTCCTCCTTCTCCTACCGTGCACCCCAAAACTGGAACAACCTACCAGAGACTCTCACATCCACCACCAGTTTAAGTTCTTTCAAATCTAAGGCTGTCTCACATTTTAACCTGGTCTGTAACTGTTTCATACGCTCATAATATATATTTTCTTTAACTGTGCACGCAATGTCTTGTATATAATGTATACCCTGTTCATTTATGTAACTGTACTTGTAACCATGTATTATTTGTTTTACTCTGTGCCCAGGACATACTTGAAAACGAGAGGTAACTCTCAATGTATTACTTCCTGGTAAAATATTTTATAAATAAATAAATAAATGTTCTATACGAGTGTATAAGGACTGAACGTAATAGGTAGCCCATTTATAACTGGATTTCCATTCAATGGAGGAGATTGAGTCGATGAAGTGTGTCTCACAGGTAGGACTGTAAACGGACCACACAGGGTTGTAGGAAGTGATCTACATACATAGATACGCTTGACGTCATCGACTCCTCCCCCAAAATGATGGGCCTACGTGGTGTATTTGATAGACACTTGGGTATGCGAGGGTTAGGAAGATATAAAAATCTAAATTCATCCTTGGTGATAATATTATTATTAAGAGCCTCATTGAGAAGAGAACAAAGGCTGGATTGGTTGATGGAAGTAGGGTTAGCAAAAAGTATGACATGAAAATCAGCATCGGACAGCTATCTAAGGGCCTCAGAAAAGTATACATTCCTGTCATGGACTACAATACTTCCACCTTATCAGTTTGTTTGATGGTGATACTTGTCAAATCTTGTAATTCATTGAATGCCTTCTCTCCCTGAGAGAGATTATTGTTAATTGAATTTGAACCTCAAAACAGTGCTGCAAAATTGCGAAGGACTAACGTGTAAAGGTATCTATATAACTGCCCCATTGATATTGCACAATGTGTTAAAATGTTATTATTGATAGTTATATATATTTACACTTTTTTTACTTTGTTTTATATAGTGTATGCACTAGTGTGCTAGTATAGTTGTTTGATCACATTGTATGCTGTTATCCTCATTAGATTCCATCTAGCACTTAGTGTGGTCTGTGTTTATGGGTATTTATGGGTTTATGGGAATGGGTTTTTAAACCCATGTTTTTAGCAACCAATCACCCTTGATGAAGACACATTTATGACAAAATGCATAGGGTCATGTGCACCGACACCCTGTGAATATTGATGTGGAAGTGAACCCATTTCAGGTAGTTTACTGTTTGAACTATGTGGCAGTATTCACTCTCTCCTGGATAAAATTGGGCTGAGTCGTCTTGCAGACTTGTAGACTCCATTGCTATTCCACCCTGACTGGTTGCATGAATTCTTCTGCTGACTGCCTATGAGCTGAGTTCCATCGTGTAGATTCATCCACCTATCCTCATTCACCTTGTGCTGGGCATTCTGTACTGCAGAGTTACTCTAAAATGCATTTTTTTTTTTCAACTTTCATTTTTATTCGTGGAAATCAGCTCTACAGAAACGCACCACCCATGGGCATACATTATGGTCAATCCACTTTTTTGTGGAAAACAGCTGTCGACACTAACAGCACCAAACGATCCCTATGTATGGATTTAAGACAAGACGTACACGACATACAGGACTGGGGAGGGGACACATGTGGTGGAAGGGGAAGAGGGGGGGGCGACCTTGCGAAGCTCTAGAGAAGGGTCGAAGCGACGACGAGTGGCTGGGTATTTACTCTACTTAAAATGCATTTTTTAATAAAAAGTGTGTGGTATAGGCAGCACAGCCTTTCTTGAATACAAAGTTATGATGCGTGTGGTGGTTGCAAATGGAACAGTCAGGAGACCCCCAATCTCCCCCAAGATAATTTTAAAGTACAGTGAGTGTTTCCAGCACTCTGATAAAGAAATATGACATGTACTGTATGTCTAATACAAGAAAAATCAGTGTGTATTGACAAAATTATGGCAGCAATATGGTGCAAAAAGAAATACAGGATAAATGAATATACAAATATAATCTGAGGTGAAGGGGGGAGGGGAAGGGAAGGGAGAGGGGGGGGAAATGATCACATAGACAAGGTAAGGAAGGGAAAAAAACAGAAATATAAGACGAGAAAAAATGCGGGGGGCAGCGTTAATGCTTCGGGGCCCAGAACCCCTAATGGTCCGTTCCCATAGTACCCCTACTGAGGTACTTCCCAGAACTCTCACTTCCAAAACTTCCCTCTAGGTAAAAACAGTAAGAGACACAGCAGAGCGGACAATTTCTAATATACTATGTAATATAATCCTCTTGTAATGGAATAAGCCATATAGAATAATGTGCTATAATCTTAGCAGTACATTATAGACAAGGCACAATATAATACCATGCTAAGGCAGAAGAAATCACAATCACAGCAATAAATGTGAAGCTAACACAGCATACAGAGCAACAGGTAAAATGCACAAAATTACATAGGTTCAACATTTCATTGTCCATATCAGCACAGGTGATCGCTGCTATCAATCTAGTGCGTAATTAGAAACAGAGGAACTTGTCACTGTATAAGTCCCCAGAAGAGACCTGGCTGTCTCTATGATGTGAGGGTGGGTTTTGAGGTTCTGAAGCTTGCTGGGTTATTGCAACGTTGTTGTTTGGAGGTGTGGTCCCTCCTCCCCAGGGTTTAAAGCTCACCCCGCCCCAATTTCCAATTAGCAGTTTTTTATCATGTTCCTGTGTATCACAGACCCAGTATGGTTTTCTCCCTCCAGCAAAAAAGAGAGGTACATGAGAATTTTACCAGGTAGTGTTAGGACCTGCAAATTGGTCATGTCTTGATGTTGTCTGCAGGCATATAATGCTTTGGCAAAAGGGTTTAATTAAATAACCCTTACTCCTGAGCAGATTAGCACTGTACTATATGTTGTGTCACTTTGTATGTTGCGCTGGGCCTTTCTGTTTTTGTATGCATTTTTTAATGCTCCACTTGTGAGTGTTTCCTGTCGACATTTTGATTTTTTTCTATTACTACATGTTCTTACAGTGCGCTATGGAGCTTGCGCTTCTTGTTCCTTTTCTCATTTCAGATTCTTTGTGATGTGGTCCTCACTATTTGGAGCTTGGAGTCTCCTCAACCTACGGGATCATCTGTTTTTGGACTCCCTCATCAAGATCCATTTGGATCCACACCTTTATCACTGGGACTGGTTTTTATTATTTACATTTGTTCTTAGTGTAATTTGTGATTTATTTTTACAATTCTCATTGGTTTATCACGTTGTATTGTAAATATTTTACTACACATCACGATAATTTCACTGTTTTCACTAATTTAATATATATTTTGAATAGGAATATAATAATAACAAGAAGAAAATCTGAGGCAACAGTAATGTCCATAAAATGTATTTATGTGTAAATGCATGAATGCAAACAGGCAAATTAGGCAAAAGCGTAACTCATAAAAAAAATGATTGATTATTCTAGTATAGGCAAATATGGTAGGAATTGTGAGTAAACAAAGTTCGGTAGTGACAACTAAGGGAAAAGAAGGGCTCAAATTAGCAGTGGCCCTTTAATGTGTACCAGTCATCGTTCTCCATTATATAATTTTTTCCCCAGCAATATTTTTTACAGTAGCTCCCAGATTTGTGAAGTACACAAAAGGGCCTAAACTTGCAGTCGGGTACCCTTATAAATACAACAGACATCCCTCTACATAGCAGTATCTGATATCGCAAACATAAAGAAGTATACTTCAAGTATTTAACAGATTTAAATACAGCAACCGGCTGCTGGTCATATAAACAGGGAGTCCAATGATTGTGTCCAAAAAGGACATGACTCTTATGGAAATCCCCATCAAAGCAGGTCCAGTAAAAAAATACTTGATACCCCATTTTATGATTTTAAACAATGCTACAGCTGTAAGAATTGCTTTAGATACCATTCCATTGTCCAGGAAACATGGTTTAATCATCCTAAATCAGGCAAGGAGTTTACAAAAAACACTTATGTAAATTGTAACAGTTGAAATGTAATCTATTTACTCAAATGCCCATGTGGCTGGCTTTGGGCTTCGTAGGTAAGACGGTTTATTTAATATAGTACAGTAGTTGTATTAAATGTGGGAAGGAAAGAGCTGAAATAAATTCCTGTTGTGAAGCACATCATGGAACACAACCACATGGTGTCTTAGAGGTGTGATCAAAGAACATTTACCCTAAAAAAGAGAGTACTCAAAAACATAAAAATTGCAAAATCCTTTTTAATAAATAAGATTCAAAAGAAAGGTGCACACATATTACAAATAAAAAAAACAGACAAATGAGATCCACATTAGGAGACAATGATGTTAGGAACTTGTTGAGGAAGGGTGCTCTATAAGTATACAGAGTAAGGTCAGTCCTGTAGAACGTGGGGCCAGGCTGCCATCTGACAATAGGATCGCTCCCTAAATTGTTGTGCAGACCATGGATTGTCTCTGCTACCATTGGTCTGTAGTCTGCTTTTTGTATATATTTTTATATGGCTTTTGTTAGGATTCTGTCTGTATTTTCAATACATTAATGCTGCATTTATACTGTCTGAATGCACATTTGCATGTCTTCACGTACAGTAAGCTTTGGGGCAGCAGACACATCACAGGAGGGTCGAGGTGCGTGTAATGACTGACTTTTATGCACGGTTTTGCACCTACAGTATTTGGTGGTGTCATAATAGGTATATATGTATTGTTGTTCACTAATGTTGTTTATCCTGACAAATGTGCCGCCGCAGCAGCAACAAAATGTTGATGTAATAAAATGTCACTTTAAATGAAATTATGGAGTCGCCAAGCATATTACTGTTATGTATATATACAATGATACAGACAACCCACTGTGTTGACAGCAGCCAAACAGAGACAGTCTATCTTGCATGTTCATTACGAGTGCGTTTTCACATCATCCAGTTCTTAATGGATTTTCACGCTTTTCACAAAAGCAATACTTTTTTTGGTTTGTACTACATACAGTAGATGTTTATCAAGTTTAAAAAAAACCTCCAACAACTTGTAGTACAGTAAGTAATGCCGTAAAATATTTAAATACTCCACAGAAATTTCATATAAGCTGCAATAACCAGTTTGTCCAGCTCTTTACATGATAAAGCTTTCATTATTAATATGTTTTGAATTAGGTTATCTGAAGTAGCATCAAATACTAAATGAGCGTTTCCCCTACAGGGGATCCCGTCATATCTGAGTTTAATTAGAATTGGAGCAATATTGTTAATGGAAGTTTAAAATCCTTCTGATATAATGTAATTGTTATAGTCATATTTTATCCAGGAATTTATTATTACAAGAGGAAAATAAATAAATATATAACTCCGTTTATTGGAAGTATATGTAAAAAGAGCATTTTGCACATGATTGATTAATTACATCTGCTAATTAGATATGCACTCTTTTAGATTAAGTAAAAATACCAGCTTCATTAACTTAGCATCAAGATACAATCAAATATAAAACTGCATACCACCATTTACTAATTCCTTGATAACATCTGCCCCAATTAAAAGTATTAGGATTCAAACCAGCATGCATTCAAATGAAGTGCTGGGATCACAGTAATTGTAAGATGCTTACATGTTTTTTTTTTAACTTAATTTATGTGTTTAAAAAAATGAACATATGGGTTTGTATTTCATAAGTTACAACAGTTGCAGCAACTTATTGTGATTTACTAGCAAAGATAGCTATGCTTAAAAACTACTACAGGATTAGAAATATTTTGTAAATAGTAAAAGTAACTTTTTTAGACTGCTACCTTTTAACCCTTATTTTGATAACAGTATCTAAACTGATTTTTAAATGTTTTTTCTCTCACAGAAATCAGAGATTAGATAAAAGGGCAGTCCCATAGAGCTGACCAAAAAAAAAACATTTTGTGAAGAATTTAACAATCTAAGGCCTTGATGGTCTAAGCTCCATTACGCCCCTTAACGTGATGTTAACTTAACCCCTTGAGCACTGGAGTGCCGTGGCACCAGAGTGCCATAGCCCCCCTGGCAAACGACGATCCTCATAGAGGTCACATGATTGCAACGACCCTTAACCTGGAAATGAAACAGGAGTCCTTTACCATTTCCAGGCACAACAGATCGCATCCTGTGTCCAATTTAAAAAAAAAAATATTTCCTCATTAACCCTTAAGTGCAGTTAGGCTTCCTAGGCTCTCCTTGAGAAAACTTAGGTGGCCTCACTGGTCGTCTTGAGGTTACTGACTATTTTAAATATTTTGTGATGTATTTTTAATTATTGTTTTGTGTGATTTGTAATTTACAGTACAATGCGTTTTTTATTTATACTGTATATGACCTACATCACAATTAGCCAGCGTTTTGGTTAATAGGGCTGTAAGTCTTTCCTATTGATGGGGGAGGGAGGTGTTAGGTGAGTTGTGGTGGGGGAAAAGAAAACAGTGTGTCGTTAGGTGCTAGCAACGATATAAAATGTGCATAAAATCTGTCAATTAGCAAATACGTGTTCGAAAACAAAGTGTCCACGTGAATACAATACATATACAATTCATATGCCTTGATTCATCAGATTTCAATAACCTACAGTAATAATGCGAATTTATATCCAAAAACGTGAGTTATTTTTATGGTGCAATACAAGAATGTTGTATCTCCAACAATATGGCACCTTATTTTAGGTGCGTTCAAAATAGAGATTCTAAAAAATAATAAGAGAGAATCTTGCACGTTTAAATAAACATTATCAATTACGGGGGAAAAAAACAGAGAGAATATTGCACATTTAAGTAAAAAAATAGTATTCGTAACATTTTGATATTTTTAGAAACGCTATTAACCCTTCCTTGTATTAGCTCCACTTTTTTATCACCAACTCCAGGCTGGCGCTAAACTGACTTGTGAGCCTCTAACAGGAGATCGCAGGGCTTTTATTTTATTTTAATGCCACAGTATTGAAGAAGATTTGCTGTGTTTTAAATTAATTTGGCTATGCTGCTATGCATAAATGTGTGTATAATGTATTTTAAAATTAGATAGATGTAATTGTTGCTATTGTATGGTGTACTTTAGGTCAGGGTGAGCCTTGCTTTTGTATATTGTATTCTTGTTGGTACTTATATTTTTTCACAGGATAACTTGTTCTGTTCAATGCTTGAATTAGTTAATTGTTTAATTGTTAGGGATGGAATGTAAATGGTTTAGGGATGTAATTAATGAATGCTAATTGATTAATCGGTTTGACTTTATCTGCTAATTGATTTATGTTTACTGGATTAGTTTTAATAGTATACTTGTTTGGATGTATTGGTATTTTGTTTTGAATATGTTATTGTTAACATTCATTTGCAGAATGTATATGGTGCATAGATTGTATGCATCATATATACAATGTAAATGCAATGTTTTGATTGTCATTTGAGGTTTTTGCTTGGCATTTGAAGATTTTGATTGGAAGATCAGATTGGATTATTAAAGGTAATGGATTTTCTTGTAGTGTGTCTGTGTTATGCCGGTGCTGCCCGCAGACCAGACCCGTCCCTTATACTGAGGTGGGGACGTATAGGAACACACACCCGCAGCAGAAGGAGCGTGTCCGGAGTGTGGTGAATTAGGCGTTGCCAGGCCAGGTTGTGTTTGCTAGCAATACTTGCCGGTACCGGTTAAAGAAGTTCCGTAGTCGTAGTCCAAGCCGGGTTCGAGGGGTATCAGAGTGAGCGTTGTCCAAGGAGTGCCGAGATCGAGAGCCAGAGGGGGTAGTCGTACAAGCCGTGTCAGAACCTGTGAAAACACTAAGAGAATCCTGAAGTACTTCCATGCAGAGACTATGTCGAGCAAAGACTGAGAGCAGAGAGGAGCTAGATAAAGCAGGAAGGTCCAATTAGGAATGGAGGCGGGACAGGAAGAGCTACAGGGAGACACTGCAGATTGGTGCAGGCATAACAGGCCAGGTGAGACTTGTTGGTAACCTTAGTATGCCCGTGCGGCTTGCGGGGGTGGAGCCTGAGGTCCGGGGGACGGGAAGAAGAGTGTGCAGACTGAGCACGCTCCGTAACGCGTGTACGCGTGTGGACCGAGCCAGTGGATGGTGCAGGTGTGCGCGCGGGAGGGCATGGGTGTGCCCGGCGCTGAGCAGAGCAATCGCCGAGGGAAGTGAGTGCTCTGTGTGGGGAGCGCGGAGAATGCCGATTCCTGACAGTACCCACCTCTTCAGGAACGGCCTCAGGACGGTCCATGCACGGTTTCTCTGGAAACTTTTTCCTGAAGGACTTAAGAAGGGCCGGGGCATGAATGTTCTTTAAAGGTACCCAGGATCTCTCTTCAGGACCAAAGCCCTACCACTGCACCAAGAACTGGCCCCTGGATATGCGAGAATCCAAAAGAGAGTGAACTTTGTATTCCTTGTTATTTTGGACAGTAATGGGGTCCGGTTTACCAGTCTGATCCGGAAAGAAGTGACTTGTGATGATTGGTTTTAAGAGGGACACATGAAAGACATTAGGAATCTTCATACTGTGTGGTAGTTGGAGCCGGAATGCCACAGGATTGATTTGTTCACTAATAGGGAAGGGTCCCAGGAACTTAGGTGCCAATTTTGGAGATGGTACCTTGAGGCGGATATTCTTGGAGCAGAGCCATACCAAATCCCCTGGCTTGTAACTGGGTGCCGAACGACGACGACGATCGGCCTGTAGTTTCGATCTGCGGGAGGAGTCGAGAAGGGTAGACTGAATCCTAGACCATGCGGTTTGGAGGGCAGTAATGCGTTCATCTACGGCTGGAACTTCAGAAGGGATGTTGGAGATGGGTAGGCAGGGGGGGTGGAACCCATAATTTATAAAGAAGGGCGACTCCCGTGTGGCTTCATTTTTAGCAGAATTGACAGCGTACTCTGCCCAAGGAAGGAGTTGAGCCAATCATCCTGGGAATCGGATATGAAACATCTCAGGTATTTCTCCAGGGATTGATTGATTCTCTCGGTTTGTCCATTGGACTGTGGATGATAGGCGGAAGAGAAAGAAGAAGAGATGCCCAATCTCTTGGTGAAAGTTCTCCAAAATTTGGATACAAATTGAGAACCTCTGTCAGAAACAATGGATGAAGGGATCCCATGAATCCGGAAAATCTGCTCCGTAAAGATATCAGCAAGGGCGGGGGATGAGGCTAATCCCTTAAGTGGAATAAAATGGGACATCTTTGAGAACCTGTCCATGACCACCAAGATAGTGTTCATTCCGCTGGACCTGGGCAACTCCACAATGAAGTCCATCGAAATGTGGGACCAGGGGCGGTCGGGAACTGGAAGAGGTAACAGAAAACCCTGAGGCTTTTGACGGAGAGTCTTGCTTTGAGCGCACGTGGGACAGGCGTGGGTAAACTCCAGAATATCTTGAGACATCCTTGGCCACCAGAAATTCCGATGAATGAGATCAGTAGTCTTCTTAAAACCTGGATGACCTGCAGATTTAGAGGAGTGACCCCAAGACATTACCTCTGGAACAAATTTGGAAGGTACGAAGAGTTTGTTGTCGGGAACGACCAAGTCCTTGGGAATGCGTCTCTGGGAGTGCAAAATCTTGTCAAAATTCTTGAAAGTAGACGTGGCGAGAATCTTCTCTTGTGGAAGGATGGTCTCCAAAGGTTCCTCTGGTCTCTCTTCAGAAGAATGTATTCGGGAGAGTGCGTCTGCTTTTACGTTCTTGGTCCCGGGGATATAGGAAAGGTGAAAATCGAATCGAGAAAAAAAAAGAGCCCAACGAGCCTGTCGTGGACCAAAGCGTCGAGCATTTTCTATGTAAAGAAGGTTCTTGTGGTCCGTGAGAATAGTAAACGGCTCTTTTGACCCCTCCAGCAGGTGTCTCCACTCTTGAGCCATCATCAAGGCCAGAAGTTCCATGTTACCCACGTCATAGTTCCTCTCGGCAAATGAGAATTTCTTGGAAAAATATGCACAGGGATGTAACTTATCTTGAGGCGTGTGTCTCTGAGAGAGAACGGGTCCAGCGCCGCAATCAGAAGCGTCGACCTCCAGGACGAAGGGAAGTTCAATGTTGGAATGACGGAGAATAGGTGCGGATATATAAGCTTCCTTGAGTGTCTTGAAGGCGGAGATGGCCTGAAATGACCAAGCAGAAGGATCAGCTCCTTTTTTGATGAGCGCAGTGAGAGGTGCCACGATGGTAGAAAAACTCCGTATAAACTTACGATAGTAATTAGCGAACCCTAAAAAACGTTGTATGGCCTTGAGAGAATTGGGTCTTGGCCATTCAGTGACTGCTTGAAGTTTACCGGCATCCATCATAAAACCTTCATCGGAAATGATGTACCCCAGGAACGGAGTAGATGTCTGATGAAAGGTGCACTTCTCCAGTTTGGCGTACAAATGGTGTTCACGGAGACGGGAAAGGACGTAGGAGGTATGGCGTACATGGTCCTGGAGATCTTTGGAAAAAATCAGGATATCATCCAAGTATACTATAACAAAAATATTGAGTACCTTACGAAAGACGTCGTTGATGAAATCCTGGAAGACAGCAAGAGCATTACATAAGCCGAAGGGCATTACAAGATACTCATAGTGTCCGCTACGCGTGTTGAAGGCCGTCTTCCATTCATCCCCCTTCCTGATGCGCACCAGGTTATAGGCACCACGTAGATCTAATTTGGAAAAAATCTTGGCCCCCTGTAATTTATCGAACAGTTCAGTAATAAGGGGGAGGGGGTAACGATTTTTAACAGTTATGCGGTTCAAACCCCTGTAATCTATGCAAGGCCTCAGCGACCCGTCCTTTTTCTTGACGAAGAAAAACCCAGCCTCTGCTGGAGAATTGGAGTGACGAATTAAGCCTTTCTTGAGATTCTCCTGGATATATTTATCCATAGCATGAGATTCTGGTAACGACAAGGGGTAGGTCTTGGACTTGGGTTGGGAGTAACCTGGAACCAGATCGATCGGACAATCGTAAGTCCTGTGTGGCGGCAGAAGGTCTGACTGTACCTTATTGAAAACGTCCCGGAATTGGTGGTAAACAGAAGGTAGAATAACCTCAGGAACAGAGGTATTGGCCAGCAGTCGAGGCGGAAGTATTGCTGGTGGAGATGGCTCCTCTGACCTTGACCTCCAAGTAATAGGGTCTTGGGATGTCCAGTTGATGAGCGGATTGTGCTTCTGCAACCAAGGTAAGCCGAGAGTGACTGGAGTTCCGGGAGCGTGGATTACATCAAAGGCCAAGGTCTCCTCGTGGGAGTGAGAGGAAAGGGTGATGGTGCAAGTCTCCAAGGCAATGTATGCTGGGGTGAGCGGATGGTTGTCGATCCCAACCAAGGCAAAGGGAGACTTTTTACTAACGAGTGGAATCTGGTTCTGTTTAGAGAAGGTTTGATCCATGAAATTTCCTCCCGCGCCGGAGTCGATAAATGCCGCAGTGGAGGTGCGGAAGATAGGACCCGAGAGAGAAACGGGAATGGTCAATTTTTTGGGAAGTTCCTTCCTGGAAAGGGGACAAGGAGATTTAGCACCCAGGGAGTGCCCCTTCATACTCACTGGGTTCGGTCGTTTCCCGGGCGTTATGGACATTCAGGTACCAGGTGCTCAGGATCCACAGTAATAACATAATCCACCGGCTTGGCGAGCTCGCTGCATCGGTGTCCGGGAATGCTGGACTCCAAGTTGCATCAGATCAGGAGCCTCCAGAGCGGGTAGCGGGGAGACGGCAGGTCCTGGGGTTGAGAGAATCTGGGAGAAAGAAAATCTGGGAGAAGGAACACGGAAGGGCATAAATCGGGGAAGCTGGCGCTGGAGGCGGCGTACCTGAAGGCGCTGATCCACTCTATTGGCTTGGGAGATGAGTTCCTCCAGAAGCCCTGGCCTGGGTTTTGAGGCGAGCTCGTCCTTCACGGAATCCGTTAAGCCTCGCCAGAAGACTGAGACCAAAGCCTCCTGGCCCCATCATGTCTCAGCTGCTATGGTCCTGAACTCCAAGGCGTACTGGGCCACGGAACGACATCCCTGGGAAAGCTCAAGGAAAGAGTCAGAGGCAGTTTCTTGGCGTGCGGGGGTATCGAAGACCTGTCGAAAGTCTCGTCTAAAGGCTGCGTAGTCGCGGGTGATATCGGGACGTAGTTCCCAAATTGAGGAGGCCCATGCCAGCGCTTTCCCTGTAAGCAGGCTGTAAACATACGCCACTTTCTTGCGACCAGTGGAATACTGCTGCGGAGCCATCTCAAACTGGATCTCGCATTGATTAAGGAAACCGCGGCAGGCGTGCGGGTCCCCCGCATACGGTTTATGTGCCGGGATCTTCGGGCCCGAGGTCGCGGCGGATACTGGTTCTGGCCACAGTGGCGGTGCGGCAACAGGTGGTGCCTGAAATGAAATGTCCTGTACCTGTTGAGTAAGAAGAGCCATTTGGTCCGTTAGGGCCTGGACTTGTTGATACATGGCCGTCATCATGGAGGCCATGTCAGTCTGGTCTGCGTCTTGTGGGCTCGACATAATGTTACGCTGGTGCTGCACGCAGACCAGACCCGTCCCTTATACTGAGGTGGGAACGTATAGGAACACACACCCACAGCAGAAGGAGCGTGTCCGGAGTGTGGTGAATTAGGCGTTGCCAGGCCAGGTGGTGTTTGCTAGCAATACTTGCCGGTACCGGTTAAAGAAGTTCCGTAGTCGTAGTCCAAGCCGGGTTCGAGGGGTATCAGAGTGAGCGTTGTCCAAGGAGTGCCGAGATCGAGAGCCAGAGGGGGTAGTCGTACAAGCCGTGTCAGAACCTGTGAAAACACTAAGAGAATCCTGAAGTACTTCCATGCAGAGACTATGTCGAGCAAAGACTGAGAGCAGAGAGGAGCTAGATAAAGCAGGAAGGTCCAATTAGGAATGGAGGCGGGAAAGGAAGAGCTACAGGGAGACACTGCAGATTGGTGCAGGCATAACAGGCCAGGTGAGACTTGTTGGTAACCTGAGTATGCCCGTGCGGCTTGCGGGGGTGGAGCCTGAGTTCCAGGGGACGGGAAGAAGAGTGTGCAAACTGAGCACGCTCCGTAACGTGTTTACGCGTGTGGACCGAGCCAGTGGATGGTGCAGGTGTGTGCGCGAAAGGGCGTGGGTGCACGGGAGGGCGTGGGCGCGCCCGGCGCTGAGCAGAGGAATCGCCGAGGGAAGTGAGTGCTCTGTGTGGGGAGCGCGGAGAACGCCGATTCCTGACAGTCTGTATAGAGAAGTGGTATTTGTAGTACAGCATGTTTTTGATAACCCTTCTACATTTATTTGTATATTGGTTCATCATGTGTGTGTGTATATATATATATATATATATATATATATATATATATATATATATATATATATATATATATATATATATATATATATATATAACAAACAAAGAATAGACTGCGCTCCTCAGGTGTAAACTCAGACTGATTACTAATTGATTGTATTAAGTGGATATAGCAAAGGTGAATGGCAAGGGTGAATGCAACAATAATATGGATGATTGACTCACACTAATAAAAATACATGCAATATGTTATAATAAAATGCTGAGTGCCAATGTTTAAAAAGCTGCTGTGAACACAAATATATGCCAGTGAACAATACAAATATAAAAAAATAGCATGTGTTGGTGGTTATGACTACTGCACTAATGAATCCCTCCTGGATGATACTAAATAATGATGAATGGAAAAATACGAAAAAAATGACACTAAGTGTGTCAAAAATAAAAATAAAAATAAAAATGAAAAAATATGAAAAATATAAAAATATATCAACCAAACCAAGGGTCCATGCTAGGATCTGGCTGCTCTCATCAAGGACCAACGAACTCCCAGAAATCTGTGAACAACAAGAAAAGAAAGCGCCCGATCCTAGTGCAGCATGAAAAAATACAATTTAATAAAAATGAATAAAACCAACAAATGCGAACTCACAAACACAGGATAAATAAAAGCATATAATGAGTATAGGGGCGGAGCCTGAGTTCCAGGGGACGGGAAGAAGAGTGTGCAAACTGAGCACGCTCCGTAACGTGTTTACGCGTGTGGACCGAGCCAGTGGATGGTGCAGGTGTGTGCGCGAAAGGGCGTGGGTGCACGGGAGGGCGTGGGCGCGCCCGGCGCTGAGCAGAGGAATCGCCGAGGGAAGTGAGTGCTCTGTGTTGGGAGCGCGGAGAACGCCGATTCCTGACAGTCTGTATAGAGAAGTGGTATTTGTAGTACAGCATGTTTTTGATAACCCTTCTACATTTATTTGTATATTGGTTCATCATGTGTGTGTGTATATATATATATATATATATATATATATATATATATATATATATATATATATATCTCTGTATATATATATATATATTTGCATGATGAAGCCACTGTACAAATGGATGGGTGAAGGGTGGGTTTCAGGCCAGTGTGGCTTAACCCCTTAATTACCATTGCGGTTATTATCTGATAAGGTGTTTAAGGGGTTAATTGATATCTGAATGTAATTGCAATGTATTGGCTTTGTATTGGCTATGTATTTTGTGGGCAACGAAAGACAAGGATGTTGCTGGCGACGGGGGCTTCTTATTGATGAGGTCAGTAGTACTTTATTTATTTTAATATGCTAGTTAATGTGTTTAATAATGGGCAAATAATCTATTATCCCTATCTGGATAATAGTTATTTTGCACATTATTGTACTGTAGGTGTTGGGGGGGGGGATGTATGTATTGAATGTATAGGCCAGGTTTATTTTTTTTACATTCAGGGTTGGTTCCTTGGTTCTGCGTGAGACCTCTAGAGACCACCTGCGGTCTCCTCGGGTATCTCACGAGTATCAGGCTGGTGGTTCCATGGGTGACACCTGCAGGGATGAAGCGGTGGCCTCACATCTGTGGGGGCACCGCGGACCCGTAGTCTGCGGGGATGAAGCGGTGGTTCCACATCCGTGGGGGCACCGCGGACCCATAGGTGCGGGGATGAAGCGGTGGTCCCACATCCATGGGGGCACTGCGGACCCGTAGTGAGCACTCGTGAGTTCCCCAGACCCTCGTGGGAACCACCCGAGGCCCCGCAGACACCTGTGGGTCTGTCCCGGGGCTCCCAGACATCCACGGGCCTACCGTGGGGACCCAATTATGGCCCACGGTGACCCAAGGAGACCACCTGGGGGCCATGGTGCTTGGCGGGACCCACCAACAGGCCTCCAGAACCTGTGTGAAACAAGTTGCTGGTACCCTGTAGGTCTGTCAGGTGCCCCGCCAGCCCGCCGGGGACTCGTGTGGGGCTGGGGTATGAACCCTGTATGTAAAAGGATAAATCATGTATTTATGGGGGGGCACAGGGGGTGGGTAATGTATTTAATAAATAGAATGATGCTTATTGTGGGGCTGTGTATTGTTTTTATTGTGGGTACTGGGGGTGGGGGTGGGGGTATTGGCCCCAACGGTATGTGGGTAGGCCTCCCTTGTGGGTAATGGGTGAGGGTGGTTAGGCCTCACAGGGTGGGGGGTTAGTATGGGAGGGTCTGTAGGCATCCCGAGTGGTGGGTTAACCCCTTAATGACTGTAGCGGTTAATAACCGCTATGGTGATTAAGGGGTTAGGGGACATTACATTGGATGTTTTAATTCTTATGTCTGTTTTGCAGCAGCGGATGGGGCATGGGCAGGATGAAGATGAGGATGGCCTTCATCATGGCAGCCGGACATGGGTGAGTACTATATGTATTTTTTTTCAACACAGGTTTTTATTAAGCACTTGATACATGCATACAATAATCTTTCAACCCATTGTCTGGGAAATCAGTATCCACAGCACTTGATTTTTGGTAACATCACTAAGAACTGTACAAACTGGGGAGACGTACAGACATACCGACTTGTGGGGGGGGGGGGGGGGCACATAATTGGTACTGCAGGCCTGCGGGTAACACCCGAGGGCCCCCGCCGGCCTATAGTATCATTGATGTGCATATATGTGTATGTTAGGGGTTGTTGGGGTTATATATATATATATATATATATATATATATATATATATATATATATATATATATCTATCTATATCTATATCTATCTATATAGATATAGATATATATATATATATATATATATATATATTTATTTATTTATATTCATTTATTTATGTAGATATATTTATTTATTTATTTAGTGTGGGGCTGGTGTGTGTGATTATTTTTTATTGTGGGTAGCGGGTGTGGGCGAAGGGGGTATCAGCCACAATGCTGGTTGTTTAGGGCTTGCGGGAGGGTAGCGGGGGTGCTTAACCCGTTCATGACCGTTGCGGTATTAACTGCTACGGTCGTGAAGGGGTTAAGTGCACCCGCAATCCCCCCGCAAGCCTTAAACAAACAACAAGGGCCAAATACCCCCTTCACCCACCCCCGCTACCCACAATAAAGCTTGCACGGTGGGTTAACCCCTTCATTGCCTTAGCGGTTAGCCGCTAAGGTAATAAAGTGGGCTTTACATGCATTTTTCCTGCCTCGGATGCATGCCGGGGGGCTCCGGTGCGGGTATCAGCACCGGAGACCCCTGGCATCAATCACAGACAGGACAAAGGGCTGATTTTTTCTAAGTGTCGCCCTTGCCGATGCTTCTCCTCCACCAACTTGCCAACTTTAGTTGGCGGGACGAATTGTCGAAAAACTCTCCATTCTCGAGTGTCAATCAGCAGCGAAAAGCTGATCGGGGCTACCTGAATTCAGCCGAGTTCAAAAAGTGCCGATAAGTGGCTTATTGGCACCCGGCTGCCGATAAGTTTTTATCGGCAACAAAAATTGCCGATTTTTCCCACTTATCGGCGCTTACTGAATCGGAAGGGCAAATTTGGCGAAAAAATGGCGATAAACGGCTAATCGGCGCTTACTGCATGAGGCCCTATGTATTGTAACCATGCATTATTTGCCATCTTAACGCTATGCCCAGGACATACTTGAAAACGAGAGGTAACTCTCAATGTATTAATTCCTGAAAAAACATTTTATAAATAAATAAATAAATTCAGAAGTATTGAACCCTTTTTGGTATTGGCTGTTTGGTTTCTGTAGATGTCCATGTGTGAAATGCTCACTTTTCTTTATTGAATTCGAACACAGTTCAATCATTACTGTATAAGATTTGAAAATACATATTGATACATTGCTTCAACAAGAGGAATTTGTGAGAGCACACATCATTTGTGTTAGTGGCCAGTCCTTACTGCAGTTGGTAAAGGAAACATTCATTGATATCAATTACTCTGATATTTAGTGATCTTTGCTGAAACATAGTATATATAATAAAATGTAAATAAAATGTAACTAAAAAGTTATTACATGATATTCTCATATGTTCTTACTGTAGATGAATGTGTGCTGCATACAGTATGGTGTTTGTCCCCTCAGTATTCTATATCATCTCGCTTGTCATGATGCTGATTATTTCCAGTGTCTGCATAACGTCACCATATCTCATGGGTTGTTACTTTCTAGATTACACTTCAATAATAGCTCTTAATTCATATCAGCCCTATTAAATATCCCTTTACCTGGGTACTTTAACAGAGTATTATTTGATTATAATAAAAATGATGAAAGCAAAAAATCCTTTGTTTAAACCTTTTGGAGTTAAGGTTTATAAGGTATAAATTCACCTACACTCCTTTTATAGGAGCACCTGACCCCAATCACCCTTTCTGTGGCCTGAAGGTATGTGATCAATACAGAAAAGAACATAAGGACTTTCCTTTGTGCATACAGTAGAGGCAGCGATTATTCTAACAAAAACCAGTGGCAATTCCCCAAAAGACCCAGGTACACCCAGGTACATTCTGAATACATTTCCTTAAACTAGCCCCAGCATTTTTGCATTGATTAATGGCCTATCAGATTAACAGCGGGGGTCCCTGGCAGTCCCATTCAAACTGAATTGGACTGCCAGGGATCCCTGCTGTGTTAATCCTATGGGTCGTTAGTCAATGCAGAAATGCCTTAAACGTGCCTCAAACTAGCCCAGAACATACCCAGCACATACCCTGAATGTAACCCGGCTAGTTTAAGGCAAATGTTAGAATAAGCGTTGCCTCTACTGTACCTTTGGCAGTATCCTCCAAATTAATTTGCGGTGAGTTTTCCCCACATACTTCAAATCGCACTCGTTGTTTGACAGTTGATAAAATCATTGATCTTATTTTTTTTAGTGTCATCCCAGTTTGGGAATATTTTTGTGTTTAAAATTAAGTTACAGGCTTTTCACCTGCCGCATTTGAAAGACCCCTGGATTTCTGGGGGAGCCAAGTCCTTGTTGGTGGATGTATGTAATGATGGGCAAGAAGAGAGCCTATGTAAGGCACAACAGATTTTCAAATGATCTAATTTTAGATAATTTGGAAATCCTTTGTGCCTTACGTAGCCTCTCTCCTTGTACTGTTGGATCAGCTGCAGGCTCTTATCCAGATGCAGGAGCACCGGGAATTACTTTATATCTATTCATTATTTGGTGTTGCTCCTTCACTCCATTAGGAACGCTGGTTCTGGGGAGCGATCTTTATCCTGGGTGTGATTCCCAGCTTGCTTGCTTCCTTCAGTCCTAGGGTCCATAACAGTCAGACTTTCCTGGCTGGGAGAAGCCTCAACCACCCTGCGTAGGTGTGACATTTGACTCCTCCCTCAAATTCTCCTCTTACATTTGCAATGTAGCTAAAACCTGTATTTCTTTCCTCTGTTACATTGCAAAGATACGCCCTTTCCTCTGTTGCTCTACTGCTAAAATGTTAATGCAGGTTGTAAGGGAATGAAGAGGTTAACTCCCTTCCCAGACTGCATGGGTGTCGCATTATACACCTTAACAGGGAGGTGTGCACAATCAACTCCTTATGGAGCAGGGATAAAAGACAGGAATCTGTCAGAGACAGAGAGACTGCTTTCCTCCATAAAGAGAGAGGAAGTGAAACTTCTCCCAGCCAGGAGAGTCTGGCTGTTATGGACCCTAGGACAGAAGGAAGCAAGCCAGCTGAAAATCACACCCAGGATAAAGATCGCTCCCCAGAACCAGCGTTGCTAAGAGAGTGAAGGAGCAACACAGAGACCCAGTGATGGAATTCCTGCAATTCAGGTAAGACTTTCTATATTTCCCCCTAAATACTGTTGCATATGTTTTGGGCTGGGAACCAGGTTAGTTGGCCAGTGCCATTAGCTAGGGACCTGCTGCTGTAGTTAGTTTCCCTAACGGGAATAGGATTTGATTTTATTATTTTGTGTTTTTCCTTAAAGGGACAGTACCCCCATTGTTATGGTTGCTGTTTGGTGGCAAATAAACCACCATAGTTAAGCTTTATACAGTGTCTACACGTCTCTCTGACCTCGCCTACAGGCAGCTCTTTCACACAGGTCCTCATTCTTTTCCGTCTCGACTAGTACAACCTTGTACTGTCCGACCTTCCTGACGCTTACCTGTCTCCCCTACACTCTATCCTAAATGTGCTGCTAGACTCACTTTACTCTCTCCTAAGTTGGTCTCAACACCTCTTTTGCTTAAATCCCTCTTCTGGTTTCCTATTAAATGCCGTATTACTTACAAAATTCTCCTCTTCTCTTTTAAGACTATACACTTGTATACCCCTCCTTACATCTCAGCCCTAATTTCTTGCTATACAGTACACCTGTTCGACACTTGCATTCTGCTCAAGTATGTCTTCTGTCAATCCCTTTTGAATCTAAAGCCCTCTTCTGCTTACAACCTTTCTCACTCACTGCCCCACTGCTCTAGAATTCCCTTCCCCCTCAATATCCGACTAACACCCTCTCTTTCCACCTTTAGGACCTTTCTTAAAACACACCTCTTTAACGAAACATATAGGTATGGGATGCTTTCCTTCTCATATGCATTGACCTTGCAGACTTGTCTCTGTAAATTCTCACCAATTACCACTTAGATTGTAAGCTCTTCAGGGAAGGGCCTCCTTTTCCTATTATTCTGTCTAAAGCGCTTATTCCCACTGTGTTATAATATTATGTAACATCTATTATAAAGCACTATGTACTGTACCATGTATGGTGCTATATAAATGAAGATATGCATACAAAGATATACATACTGACATGAAAATAGAAAACGGAAGAAAGTGGATCACGTTTATTGGGAAGATTGTAAGCAGAATATTGCCTAAAATAATATGGCTCCATCCAAGGGAAAATACCAGAAAATGAGAAGAGACAGGAGCTGGTTTCAAAAACTACAAAGTGAAGGAGAGCAGGTACTATAGAAAGGTAACTTTTGTAAGTAGTGGATGTGGAGGAATCTAGTCGCACTCCCATAATTTAATCTTTAATCTTATTTCTCTTTTACTTTAAATGAAGTATAATGTATTTTCGCATTCTAGATGAGGCAAAACATTACTGTAAGCCTTGGCTTCAGATCCCAATTGCTGATGTTCAACCTGCAGACCCAGCATACCGTAAGTAAAATAATACACAAACTGTACCAGATCAGACATGAATTGATTCAGGTGTCTAGATAAATCAGGGGTTGTGCTACTGTATTCTTTAGCAAAAATGATTCAATACATTTTTAGCTGTTGAACTTTGCATAATGTTGCAATTACACATCAACGTCTTTAGATAGATAGAAATAAGGAACCTGCTGCTCCACCTGATGCAGATTATGGAGAGCTATATGAGACAGGCAATCTTGGACTCAATTATTTTTTTCAATGTGACTATAACCCACAGTTGCTACCAGTTGTCAAGTGTAATAAATAGGATGGACACATTTATTATGATTTAAGGAGTTCTTTGTATTTGCTTCTTTGTTGGTGTTAACATCAAACAATAAAAATATGTACTCTGTGTGAAATTTATATCAATAAGAAATAAGTATTTCACAAAATATATAATTAATATAATGTTATTTGTCATATGACTATGCTCCCCCCCGCCCCCCTTTCCGTGGCTCTTCTGGAGCAGACATCAGTATTAGTACACTCAATTCTCCTTCTTCAAATTCGTTCTAGAAAATTTGAAGATGTTTCTTTAAATGAGGAAGGTTGCCTAGAGCTTTTTTTTTTTTTGCAACCTGCCATGCATGTAATAATTTAACTGGTTCATGGCCACCACCATTAATAATTTGGCAACATTGTTATACTGTCTCAAATTAGAATAATTTAGCTCTGCTTGTTTAGTAATGAGCTTTATCATATCATTATGCAGCTTTTTCATTATTAAGAGACTAATGCTGCCCTTTAATGTATTTTCCTATGGAGAAAACTGTTTTGATGTAGGCTCTCTCTTTAGATATGTAAAGGATTGCTCTCCGCGTTCAAAGCAACAGATGTAGTGGATACCCATGGTTTGATACTCATAAGCTGGGGGTGAATCAGGGGAGATTGTTTTTAGATTCTGACTAACTGATGCTTCTCGTCCTGTTTGCTGAATCACACCACAACCAATTTTCTCCTTCAGGTTCGTGTGCTTGTGTCTCCTCAAATATTTTCTGTAACAGATGTGATTATTGACTAAAATTAGTTTTACATCTCTTTTTCAAAAGGAAGCATAATAAAGGTGATACCATTTACAATTACCCTCCCACTTGGGCAATTAAAAAGATCATAACATGGGTGCTCAGTTTACTCCTCAAGGACTAATAGCTGGCCAGGGTTTTAAGATTTATCTAATTAACATGAATTGAGTAGAAATATCTGTGTTAGTCCAGTTGCTGTAGTGCAGAGTAAATGAGTTCTTCAGTATTAGGTGATACATGTTTTAGTTAAATAACAAATTATATTATAAGACAAGATTTCGAGAACTCTCCTCTCTTCTTCAGGTCTATTAATTGCCTGGCCTGAGGAAGAGAGGAGGACTCTCAAATGCTTGTCTTCAATTGTTAGTCCAAATAAAAAATGTATCACCTAATACTGAAGTACTCATTTACTCTAATTAACATGTAACCTAAAAACAATATAGAGCCTCTGGACTGCTGTCTGGTCCCGGATTTATTCTCAGGAAGATCTTAAAAGGGGCTATGTTGTTCTTGTGAAAGAAGTGGCATGGGGAATTCATCTTTAAAGCAAAATAAATAAAAATACAGTCTTCAAGGGGTTTCTGGATTTATTCCATACATTGAGAAATGTGTTGTACATTTCATAGTTAACCTGTAGTTGCATAGTATATGAGGTTGAAAAAAGACATATGTCCATCATGTTCAACATACCGTGTGTTAAATTTAGATGACGGAGACTTATCCTACAGTATATTTGTACTTACAGTATATTGATCCAGAGGAAGGCAAATAAAAAACCCCATGGAAATATCTTACTTCCTACTCCAAATAACAGCAATCAGATTTGTCCCTGGTAAACATATTTCCCATGTTTAGGAATTTGGTATATCCCTGTATACCTTTCCTTTCTAAAAAAGTCCAACCTTTTTTGAAGATATCGGTTGTATTTATCATCACAGACTCCATGGGTAATGAATTCCACATTTTAACTACCCTTACTGTAATGAACCCTTTTCTTTGTTGATGGTGAAATCTCCTTTCCGCCAACCTTAATGGATGACCCTGCGTCCTTTGTGCTGCCCTTGGGATGAATAGTTCAGAATTTTCGAATATTCTCATTTTTTTTAGAATTTTGAATACTATCTGATTTTTTTTATATATACCTTACAGTTTTTTTTTATATTTTACAATTTTCAAATTATTTTCCTAACTTTAAAAAAAAAAATCAGTATTCTCTAAAAAAAAATATTTCTTGTTGAGTTCAAATTTTGACTATAATTACATTTTCTAATTTTTTTTAATTTTTTTTTGGGAATTTATAAATATTCTCCAATTTTGGAATATTCAAAATTGAAAATAAAAATGCTGTTGACTCTTTTCGAACTCCGACAATGTTTAAATATTCTACAATTTTGCTAGTATTAAAAAAAATATAAAAAAAACACTAACTATCGGATGCAAATTCAAATGTTTGCAAAAAAAAAAATCCCCATATCTAATCTAGAGCCCCAGATTCCCATCCAATGAGGGCACTTGTCCTTTTAAAGGGCAAAGGAATGTGTTGTCTGCTGATGCCTACCATTATTAGACCCCATTTACAGAGTCAAAGATGTGGGTCTCTAAGACATTCTGGTACTCAAAGGAGACTCCTTTTCGAGCAACTGAGGATCATGGACTTCTGTAAATCATGCTGTGGAGGATCATTGTCTTGTGGTGCAAGATTTTGAGCCGCTGTTGGATGAGGAGGGTGAATGTTCATCCCGCAAAGGTAAAAAACACATTTATTGGATTTTATTTAATTGTGTACTTTTTTTTAGGATGCTCATTGACTGGCAAAGTGTTTATCTATGGATGCCCCTTTCAGGGTATATATAACCACATTGACTATCAATGTGTGTTTTGGCAAATGCTTGTTTTTTTTTTAAATGTAATGTTTATTAATTTGTGGTTCTTTTACATTTTTAGGTTGCCCATTCATTGCCATTGTGGCAATCCATGGCCATATTATGGGCATGGTTTACCACTGTGACAATCAATGGGTAGAGGGGATGTTCGGTGGGGGTAGTTGCCCTGGGGAGGCTATTTAGGCCTCCTTGGTTGGTTGCGGGAGGGGGGTTAATCCCTTAATTACATAGCGGTCAATACCCGCAAACGTTGTTTAGGGGTTACAGGTCAGTAGTTAGTTTTTTTATTTTATTGTTGGTGCCCAGTTAAAATGAGGAGGACAAGGATGGCCTTCATCCTGGCAGGGAATCTGCTCCTGGGTTTGCTTGAAATCTATTCCTTACAGAACTATGCAGCTTCTAGACTACTCCCTCTTGTTCCTGCAATCACTGCAGCCTGCATGCCTCCTGTGCACCTCTGCCCCTATTCGCTGGCTACACTATATAGAGCCAGTCCCTCCCCCCAGGAAGTGCTGAGCATAATACCAAAGTTCCTTTGGATGTAACTGTGTTCTGCCACAAGCTACCTTGTCTTAGCCTTGCCTTGTTCAAGAGACCTCCTGCATTCACCCCAGGCAGAGGTTTGCATTTTGGTTCCTGTGCTGAAGCGCTGGATCCCCAGCGCAATCCTTCAGCTTCCTGTTCCCTGAGGCCTGCTGCCTTCTCTCCCTGCAGAGGTCTGGTTCCTGGGGCCTGCTGTATATCTCCATTGCAGAGGCCGTGTCCTGGTTCCTGTGCTGAAGCACTGGATCCCAAGCGCTAACCTTCAGCTTCCAGATTCCTGAGGCATGCTGCATTCCTGCCTTGCAGAGGCCTTCGTTATGGGCCGCTCCCACTCCGTGTGCAGAGGCCATTCCCGCAGTGCAGCTGCTACACTGAAGCGCTGCGTGCCTGATTCCTTGTTGCCAAACTCCAACCTGGATATCGATTACCCTGACGTCTCAAATCCTGACCCTGGCTTCTCTAAGGATTACTCTACATTCTCCAACCCTGACCCTGCTACGAATGACTACGAACTGTGCAATCCAGAACCGGCTTTGTGGTCTAAGGTCGGTGTATTTACATCCCCACCTCAGCCCCGTGGTTCGGTCCCAGTTTGTGGTGAGCACGACCGCTACACAGGGGTAAACACAACCTTTATTTACTATATGCTGGCTAGGTAATGTTTTGGTTATACTTTATTTTTTAAATGGGCAATTATCCAGATCTGGATAATAGGGATTTTGCACACAGATTTAACCCAAAGAAGGGTCAGAAAGAGTCCCCACAGAAATGCATTCAATGTCGGTTTAAATTGAATGTTCCGGCACTATTGGCCCATCAATAGATACCTCATATAGGTCAAATTGATAACCAATGAGGGATAGGTAGCTTAGAAACCAAAAAAATAATACATTTTTATTTGCATCAAATAAATCACATCAGATATAGTTCTAAACATTAATTTAAAATTCACCATAGTTGAGTAATGGTAGAGAACTAAAAGGTTTTGATAATTAAATTATCCTCTAGTATAGTCACAAATAGTCACAAATGATGCTGCAAACCAATTGAATAGATTTCTATTGGATTAAACTATGTATGTAACTTTTATTCACTAAACCGCTAATTATTCATCAGAATATAGACACATATGGTTGTTGTAACGCCTGTATGCCCGCAGACCTGGCCAGTCCCCAGTACTGAGATGGGAAGGGTTTTACCATGCACCCACAGCAGTGAGGGCGTTCCCAGAGTGCGGTATGGTGTTGCCGGGCCTGTAGAAAGATGGTTAGTTATACTTGCAACGCCTTTGGGATTCAGAGTAAGGATAGTGATGCTGTGTGCCAGAGTCCAGGGATATAGAGAGCAGGATCGTAATGTTCGTAAGCCAGAGTCCAGGGATAACAGAAGTCAGCAAGGTCATGTTATAAGCAGGGTTCAAGGGCAGTAGAGAGCAGGGTAATCCAGTAAAGCAGAGGTCAAGCCAGGGAAATCCATGGGTAAGCAGGAGCAGGAACAGAAGCTGGAAAACACAGGAGAGCCAAGTGTAACGGTTTTTGTGAACCGGCCTGACCCACCCAATCTCATATTGGCCCCTGTGGTCTAACCAGTCTCCATTACAGTGTGGTAGTGTCTGGTGGTGCACCTGTTGGCAACAGGACTCCTGAGTCTCCCGCATGATGGTGTATGGGGATGACCCGTCCAGACAGGCAGCTGAGGTAGTGTGCTGAGTCCTACCTATATCCAGTGCAGCGCCTCCACCTCATCAGGGTCCCTTCGGTCACTTGGGGATGGTCCTGGCGAGGAACTCCTCTGTGGTGCTCCTCTCTGTACAATCACTTCACACATGTACACGAGAGGGTTTGTAATTAAGAGCATCTTTATTGTACGGTGGGCCATGCTGCCCATCACAATGGGGTGTATTAGCCCTCCCTTGTCACCACACTTCCCTTTAAAAAGGTATAGTTCGCCTTAAATAGGGATTCCCTATCCCAGCCGGGATGTCTTTACTCTGTGCCAGGTCCCTGGACACAGTCTTCTTATTCCGCTACTATAACATAACTCTTAACTGCTCCTACTCTTACTCCTCCTCCAGCAACACTTTGGCTCAGTGCTGTGCCTTATGTACACTCTGGGGGCTGACACAACTCTGACATCACCAACCAGGGAGTCAGAGTCTGTGACCACTCCCATCCTTACATAGGGCACCTCACCAGGGTGTGAGGGCAAACCTCCATAATTACTGCTGGCATGCCCACAACTTACCAGGCCTTACTGTCAGCAGGAGAGATGACTGTAGCCATTTTACATGACCGCTACATTCTCCCCCTGGTGAATCCCATCGTCCTCGCTGGGACCTAAATTTGCATACCTTCCTCCAGGAAGCACTGTAACACAAAACATAATTGTTAACATCACACGGATTGCACAATACAACAGAAAAATGACTACAGTGACATCCCGCCCCGACCAGCAGCCACGAGCCCGCGTAATGTCTCAGTACCCCCTAATAGTAGTGACTCGGGTCAGGTTTCCTAACCTCTCTACCACCCATGTCCAGGACCGTGACATGATAATGTCTAGGCAGTCCCCTCTCGGGCCTATAGGTCACCTTGTGTTTATATATGTTCCTCCCTATACTCCACACTCGCATCAGGTGATCTATCCTGTCCTCTGCCTTCCTTCCTGTAACTGCACTCCCCTTATTGACCAGATACATTTCAATGGTTTCCCTGAGCCACCTTTCTCTGTTTTCTTCTATCTCCTCCATGAGGGGTTCAGGGACGTAAGGGTACTCCAACCCGTGGGAAGACTTATATCTGGCCATTATGGCCCTTTCAGCTCTACTGATCCTGGTCAGTTCAGCATTGTCTGCCCGCCCAGGCAGCACCCATGACAGGGGTTCGTCAGGATCCACAGGGTCTGATAGTGTGTCAGGACCCATGGGCTCTATCTCCCTGTGTTCTATCTTAATCCACCGGTCCTGCAATTCCCTATCTCGTTGCTCAGGGGTGAATTCTCCTTCGGCCCACCAAAAATCTACTACCTCCTCCCTACGGATGAGAAACCGCGTACGGTCCATCCAGGCTACTGCACGACACACTTTATTCGAGCAAATACCCAGTATGTACCTGGCAGATACCTGGAATGCGCCGCTCCTCACCTCTGACAAGCCCCGTTGCGTTTGCCTTCCCAGCCTGGGTTCATGCCTGGCTGACGGGTGGCTGATCTGTTAAATGATAATGATTAGGATTTAATAGGCTGCAATGCTTCGCGGGTCTACCACATGGCATAAATTCATGAATTGTAATGCTGTATATATAAATATACTGTGCAGTATTGCAGCCAGCGGGAATAAAATGCTTCAATCCCTGCCTGGAAAATAACGCAATGCACTCGGGCAGAAAACAGTCACAAACCTCAATACACCCGGGTATTCCCGAATTCGTGGGACTAGCCGAGCTCGAATAAAGTGTGTCGCCAGTGTACATAGCCTTCAAAGAGTGGGGCCCACCAACGGTGTTCTTTGAACTTATGCGAATCCCCTGAATCGCTTTCGTCCGCATCCCCCCCAGAGAATACCCCCGATGTCCGTGCCGACCGTGGTACGGACCACCGTGATGATCCCATGGCCTTTTTCTCTGGTTTGTTGGTCGCAGGAGGCAACCACCGGCCTACCGCGGCCTTACCCAAATCTCCCCCACCCCGAGAAATGCCTTCCGTAGCGCAACTGCGCTGTCTCTCCCCAGTCCGTCTCACCTCCTCCCCTAACGGTATGTCCACAGATTCTAGGCTAGGCGGGGAACCCGGGACCGTGTGATTGGGGCAGGGGTTTTACCTAGGGCGTGGGGTTGGGCATAAGGGCAAGCGAGTGGGCGCCACGGGGCTACGACCCGTTCTCGGCTGTCCGTAGATTGATCCAATGAGGATAGCTCACCCTCCTCAGTCATCGAATCGCCCATCCAGCTCCTGGGCCCTTGAGGTGACCGGGGACCTTCACCCGATCGCCGAAGCGTCGCTGCTTCCTACCCAGTGGTTCCGCCGTCGCCACTGGAAGTGATGTCCTCCCCGGAAACGGAAGCGCCACCATCTTGGGTTGGACCCCCATGCGGGAACTCTTCCTCGATGACGACATCCGGAAGCTCTGCCGTCGTCTTCACCGGAAGTGATGCCATCTCTACACGTGCGTCTTGGGCCTTGCACGGCCTTTCTACCGCTACGCTGTCTGCCGAGACAAGGTAAGTGATTGGGCTTCGCTTACTAGTCCGCAGGGGGGTAGGCGTCTCTCGCCCGTCGCCGCCATATCCTGGGGCGGAGGGACTCCGTCTCTCAGCTTGCCGATCTGCGGGGGACGTCCTGTTCTCCAGGCTGCCACTCACCGCACGGGGTGTCGTCCTTCCCTGTTCTTTCTTGGGCCCCGATTTTACCACCGCTAGCCCGCGGAGGTCCTCATCCGAGTAGTCTCCCTTCCCCGATTTAGGGGTCACCGATCGGGGCAAAAGTCTCTTTTCAGTACGGTCGGGGGGTGACCCGACCGTCTCGGTTGCTGCTGACCCAGCCGATTTGATCGACTCCAGTCCCCTTTCTCCGGGACTTGCACGACTTATCCATAGTGCACCAGGGGACTCTGCGGCTCGCCTAGCCGTATCCCCCAGGGGGTCAGCAGGTTGTATCGGGATGAATGTTGGCATTGGCCACAGATACAATGTCCCGCAGTGTGGGCAACGTGCCGCTGTATTAACAGTGCCTCCAGGCAGCCCGCATTGAAGGCAGAGCCCGACCACCGTCTCGGTGTTGGCCACCCTGACTACCAGTAGCCCGCCGGGTACCGAGTAGGGCTGGGTGGAGACCATAGTGCCCACAGTGGAGGAGCAGGCCATTCTTTTAATAGGGGCCACTTTCTGTATGGGTCTCTCCAGGTCAGTGGTGCCTCGCAACTGACTGGTAGAAGTTGCTGGGCCAGCCACTCCCTGCTTCGGCTCCTCCCTCCGCTGACATAGCTGGTACCCACCCCCAGGGGTTGCAATGATGGGCGGGTCCCACAGGGGAATAGCATGCCCCTTAATTAAGGCCGCGCCTTTCTCAGTCCTGGTGGGTGCGGTCTGCGTTTTCGTGCCAGTATCCCCATCAGGGTGAGGTTCTTTTCCCGCGGCTAGTTCCCGCCTTCTCCTGGCAGCCGCCCTTTGTGCAAGATAGCCATCCTTTTTGCACTGCACCTCCGCGGCCGGAACTACTTCTCGTAGTGGCGCCGTTTGGATATCAGTCCCGGGGCCCAGTGGATGCATTCCCACAGGCCATAGTTGAAAGTCACTCCCCCTGGTTGAAATCAGGGGAGGGTCCCATAGACTAAAGCGGTTGACTCAGCACAGGAGCTGAGTGAGTCACTGTCCATGAAAACGCAGCCATAGCTTTCGCGCCATGCCCCCCATCAGGGCGGGGCTCTGCTGTTCGCGCCATTCCCGGCCAGCTTTTTTCAAGTCCCGAATTAGCCAAGTTCTCTGCGACTGGCCCACGCGGTCTCCCTAGCAAGCGGTAGCCGCCATTTTGGATAGCTTTTGAGTCCGAAATGTCAGTTTGTTTTCTTGATGATGTAGCATTCATTTGGTTGCACGTCCACTGACATCCATCCTCACTGTGCTCCACCCCATTTATCACAATGTCCTCACACTCCTCAAGGGGGGCACCTCGGTGTCCCAGACAGGACAAAAACGGGGCAGCCACCGCCTTCGCTCCACTCCAGAGCAGATTAGTTAGAGACAGCTCAGCGACAGTTTGCTCTTCAGTGGGGCGCACGCCACGGGTGCCTTCCCCATCAGCCTCTGATCGCCATTTTGGGCTCTCCGCACTACGCGGATCCTCCATTCCTTGGGTTGTCACGCTCTCGTACCAATTATCGTACATGGGGCTCCGCTCGCCGGGGCAGCCACCACACCAGTACAATAAAGATTTGCTCAGATGCACCACCACATGTGTACCTGATCTAGGCTGGACTCATGTTGCACTACCTCAGGCTAGGCTCACTCTCTCAGTGTCTGCAGTAACTCCTTCCTCCCAGTCTGTGCTCCCTATGGTAAGTGTCTGGAATGGGCTAGAGTACTCTGGTTCTGCCATGCAGTACTTGGGGCGTCTACCTGTCTTGGTTAGCCTAGCGCAGACCCTCTCCAGGATTCCTGACCACGTTAACAGGCTATCCCTTCTGGCGTCCTACCAACTAGCACTACCTCAAAGTGACTCGGTCAGCTATAGCCCGGCTCCAAACCCCCAACTCCTTTCAGGCCCCTAGGTCGTCCCTGCGAACTGACAATACCCTGTCAGCCCCTGACCACCCCTAGGTCCGTCCCAATGCAGCACAGAGTGGCAGCAGACACTCTCCCTGTTTCCCAGTGTGCCTAGCTAGAGCCTGTCCTGTTGACAGATCTGATCTCAGCAGCTCGCCTCCAAATGTAACGGTTTTTGTGAACCGGCCTGACCCACCCAATCTCATATTGGCCCCTGTGGTCTAACCAGTCCCCATTACAGTGTGGTAGTGTCTGGTGGTGCACCTGTTGGCAACAGGACTCCTGAGTCTCCCGCATGATGGTGTATGGGGATGACCCATCCAGACAGGCAGCTGAGGTAGTGTGCTGAGTCCTACCTATATCCAGTGCAGCGCCTCCACCTCATCAGGGTCCCTTCGGTCACTTGGGGATGGTCCTGGCGAGGAACTCCTCTGTGGTGCTCCTCTCTGTACAATCACTTCACACATGTACACGAGAGGGTTTGTAATTAAGAGCATCTTTATTGTACGGTGGGCCATGCTGCCCTCCACAATGGGGTGTATTAGCCCTCCCTTGTCACCGCACTTCCCTTTAAAAAGGTATAGTTCGCCTTAAATAGGGATTCCCTATCCCAGCCGGGATGTCTTTACTCTGTGCCAGGTCCCTGGACACAGTCTTCTTATTCCGCTACTATAACATAACTCTTAACTGCTCCTACTCTTACTCCTCCTCCAGCAACACTCTAACTTTGGCTCAGTGCTGTGCCTTATGTACACTCTGGGGGCTGACACAACTCTGACATCACCAACCAGGGAGTCAGAGTCTGTGACCACTCCCATCCTTACATAGGGCACCTCACCAGGGTGTGAGGGCAAACCTCCATAATTACTGCTGGCATGCCCACAACTTACCAGGCCTTACTGTCAGCAGGAGAGATGACTGTAGCCATTTTACATGACCGCTACACAAGCATAGGACTGCACACACAGAGGTTACAAAGAACTATGCAGAGCAATGAGTGAGAGGACAGACAGGGGTTATAAAGGAGGGAACACCAATGGGAGAGAGAGGAGGAGCAGAGGGTGGAGTGAGAGATAGCAGGGATAGGAGAGAAGGAGAGAGGGAGGAGACGGTGAGGCAGAGAGGGAGATAGCTTGTAAAGCATGAGAGGAGGAGCCAGAGGTCTGGGAAGGCCTACAAGAGGAGCGTTTGCACGCGCCCTCTGTAAGGTTAGAGTGCGCCCGCACAGGCTATGTCAAGAGGTGCGTGGAGCGCCGCGCCGCGGGGACACCCGCCGAGGGCGGAGGGAGAACCGGAGGAGGGTCTGCATGAGGTAAGGGGACCGGAGCAGGAGCAGAGGGAGAGCGTCAGCAGGGAGCACTGTAAAGGGGAACGGGAGCCTGGGAAGACACGCATGCCCTGCGGGGAATGCGCGCAGACACCGGGAGCGCATCCGGGGCTGCCACAGAGGGACGTATGCGGGAGGAGGAAGGAAGAACAGAACGGGGAGGCAAGGAAGGGTCATGAGAGGCAGGAGGAAGCGCAGTGCCAGAAACACATGGATGGGAAGGAATCCCCTGAACCGTCACAGTATCCCCCCCTTGAGGATCGATCTCCGGGCGACCCAACTATGGCTTTTGAGGAAATTTCAGATGGAATTGCCGGAGGAGTTTGGAGGCATGGATGTGACGTGCTGGAACCCATGAACGCTCTTCTGGACCATACGCCTTCCAGTGGACGAGAAATTGGAGTTTGTTTTTGGACCAACGAGAGTCGATTAAAGAGTGGATTTCGTACTCTTGTTGTCCTAGGGTAGTCACTGGGTTGGGTCTTCGTGAAGGATCTGGGAAGTGTGAGCTCTGGATGAAAGGTTTGAGTAAAGATACATGGAATATGGAAGGAATCCTCATGGTGGGAGGCAGTGCTAGTCGATAGGCGACCGGATTGATCTTTTCTACTATCGTGAAAGGACCCAAAAATCTTGGGGATAACTTGGGAGACGGAGTCTTGAGCCTAATATTCTTTGAGGACAACCACACTCTGTCACCGGGCTTGAACGAAGGACCTGGTTGGCGACGTCGATCTGCCTTAGTTTTTTGTCTAGAGATGGCAGTTTGTAGAGACTTAAGGATCCTCCTCCAAGAAGGGTCGTAACATGGGAGTCCGCTGTGGGAACGCCAGAAGGGGGGGAGGAGAGGGGAATACTGCTAGGGTGAAAACTCAAATTGATGAAAAAAGAAGATTCCTGTGTAGATTCATTTTTAAGGGAGTTGATAGCAAATTCGGCCCACGGTAACAGGTCCACCCAATTGTCCTATGACTCGGAGACAAAACATCTGAGATACTGCTCAAAGGTCTGATTCATTCTTTCAGTCTGACCATTGGTCTGAGGGTGATATCCCGAAGAAAGAAGAAGAGAAATCCCGAGTCTCTGGGAAAACGCACGCCAGAATTTAGAGATGAATTGAGAACCTCTGTCAGAGACAATTGAAATGGGAACGCCATGTAATCTGAAAATTTCCTTGGAAAAAATATCGGCCAAAGTAGCAGAATTAGGAAGACCCTTGAGGGGAATAAAGTGTGAGTGTTTAGAAAATCTGTCTACCACGACAAGAATAGTATTCATGACCTTAGAATTGGGAAGTTCGACAATGAAGTCCATAGAGATGTGTTTCCATGGTTGCTCCGGGATGGGAAGCGGCATGAGAAGACCCGAAGGTTTGTGATGAGCAGACTTACTCTGGGCACATACCGGACAAGCACTAGTAAAATCAAAAATGTCCTTGTTCATCTTAGGCCACCAAAATGTCCGTTTAATAAGATCCACTGTCCTCTTGAAGCCTGGATGACCGGCCGATCTAGAAGAATGTCCCCAAAGTCAAATCTTGTGGCGAAACCGTGGAGCTGCATATAAGCTTCCCTCTGGTACCCTGAACCTGCTGGGAATGTGAACCTGGGCTTTGTTGATTTCATCCAACACATCGAAATTATTAGCAGAGATAATGCACTTGGCAGGAAGAATCGGTTCCGTGGATTCCTTAGATTCGTTCTCTGTGGCGCACTGGCGAGAGAGAGCGTCCGCTTTGATATTTTTGGTACCAGGAATATACGAGATGAAGGAAAAAACGGGGAAAAAAAAGAGACCAACGGGCCTGACGGGATCCCAAGCGTTGAGCCCTTCGATATACTGCAACTTTTTGTGGTCGGTGAGGATGGCAATACGTTCCTTGGTGCCTTCTAAAAGGTGCCTCCACTCCTGAAGAGCCAATTTAATGGCCAAAAGCTCACGATTCCCAACATCATAATTTCTCTCGGCAGACGAGAATTTCCGAGAAAAAAACCCCACGGATGGAGCTTTTCTTGGGGAGAGAGTCTTTGAGAAAGAACTGCACCGGCTCCCACATCCGAGGCGTCACTCCCTACCTCTTCCCTGCGGGTCCATATCCTAACTTGAAGAGAGAAACATTACAATGATATACTGTAGTGACCCCGGTTATTCTAACACAAACCAGTGGCAATCGCCAAAAAGACCCAGGTACACCAGGTACATGCTGGATACATGCCTTAAACTTGCCTTAAACTAGACCAGCATTTCTGCATTGATTAATGGCCCATCAGATTAACAGTGGGGGTCCCTGGCAGTCACATTCAAACTGAATGGGACTGCCAGGGACCCCTGCTCTATGTGAAGGGAAGGGCTCCGTGGGAGGGACTGGAACTGACCTGGATACGCTGAAGAGATTTCAAAGCATAGATGTGATGGTATCCAAATGCTGGTCCAATGTAGCCAGACGAGTTGCGTGGGCCCCCAAGAGCTGATCCTGATGGGTCATGGTGTTTACTCTACTTCTGCGGGGTCCATTGCATGGCCTGTACATTTTCTAAGTACAGACGAGACCACGAGTATTCTAAAGCTTGCCTTAAACTAGCCAGGTTACATTCTGGGTGTAACCTGGCAAGTTTAAGGCAAGTTTAAGGCAAGTTTAAGGCATTTCTGCATTGACTAATGACCCATAGGATTAATAGAGCAGGGGTCCCTGGCAGTCCCATTCAGTTTGAATGTGACTGCCAGGGACCCCCACTGTTAATCTGATGGGCCATTAATCAATGCAGAAATGCTGGTCTAGTTTAAGGCAAGTTTATGGCATGTATCCAGCATGTACCTGGTGTACCTGGGTCTTTTTGGCGATTGCCACTGGTTTGTGTTAGAATAACCGGGGTCACTACAGTATATCATTGTAATGTTTCTCTCTTCAAGTTAGGATATGGACCCGCAGGGAAGAGGTAGGGAGTGACACCAGCCTCTGTTTGGTTGTCCTAGAAATGCACGAGTAGTGATGTCCGGATCCGGTTGAGGGAGTCAAGATTGGTCAGGTCACAGTTCTGAGGTGGAGGCAGGCAGAGTTCAAGGCAGGTACTGTATAGTAAGGTCACAGTTTCAAGGTCACAACATGATCAATAATAATAATAGCATTTTCATATATAGCACTGCTAGTTTTACGTACTGCTTTACAGAGACATTTTGCAGGCACAGGTCCCTGCCCGTGGAGCTTACAATCTATGTCTTTGGTGCCTGAGGCACAGGGAGATAAAGTCACTTGCCCAAGGTCAGAAGGAGCCGACACCGGGAATTGAACCAGGCTCCCCTGCTTCAAACTATCTGTGCCAGTTTGTGTCTTTACTCACTGAACCAAGTACAGGACAAGGAAGCACACCCAATATAAAAATACTTTACCCAGGCTCTGGCTGAGAGCAACTTGCTACTATTTAAAGTCCTGGAGCAGGTTCTGACAATCAGAGTCAGAGACAGGCTGACTTGCTGGTTTGGTGGCAATCTTAGTTGGGGTGAGAGCATCCTGGTCTTTTGTCCATCTTGGCTGCAGTGCAAATACTCCAAACCTGAATCTAGGTAAAGCTAATCTCACAGTTTGTGGTGCAATGTGCCCCTACTTAATCTAACCATGTGCTCCCATCTACATTGCCCAAATGTACTGTTACTGATAAAACCATGCAATTAGAAGGGTCACAGTAGAATAGTTATAGAAAACAGAAAAACCTATGGCGCACAGAGAAAGTAAAATAAATAAAGTGTGTGCTGCCCCACTCTACAAAAAATAACTCACAAAATTATTTACTTGTTTGAGCATAGTATTTAAGAAGAAATGGACTGCTGGAAACTCATCTACTCTGTTACTCCTTCATAGAACTCTTCACTCTCCTCTTTGTATGCACTCAAATGAAGAGAAAAACGCAATAGAATAATAATGTTAGATATATATAAAATATGAATAAAAAAAGCTGTGTGCCTACTGTATGCACTTACAATGTTTGAAATGAAACCAAGCATAGGAGTGAACATCATGGTCGGAATCCAGAGCGACTGTACAGTCTCACCGCCGAGGACTTAAATGGTTAATAGTTGCACATCACATGACTCGGACCTAAAGGAAATCCCTCCCAGCAGGGAGGGTATAGGCGATGCACTGCGTGTCAATACATACGTGATGCGTTCCAACTAAAGGAAATCTGACGGATGCTGGATCACAATAGCAAAGAAGAATTTATTGAGCGTACAGCAGCATACAAAGAAAAAACAAGAATCCTGAAGGGAACCTCTGATGCGTTTCGTGCTAGAAATGCACTTTGTCAAAGAGTTGTTTCTAGGATTACCCTTGAGCACTGGATTAGGGTATTTTTTTCTCCATTTTGCCCTACGTGTTTATATTACATATTAGTATAGGATAGGACTGCTCATTACCTAAGCCCCATTCTGCAAACAACACTTACTGTAACAGCAATTGTTGTACATCACAGTAATACAAGAAGAGTTTGATGCAAGGTTACTGTAAGGATCCGCACTGCAGGTTTACCTTCTCCCAGCACCTCCTTACCTTTTCTGCATGCCGCCCAGGCTCCCTGGTGGCGTGCCTCGCTCCTTGCGGCCTCCTCCACGGCTGCTCTTACACTTCCGGTTCGCGAGCGTCACCCCTACGGGCGCGTGCGGACCCAGGCCTCAATTTACTGGTGCCGGGCGCCTGACTCCGCCTAAGCTGATGCGGCTCGCACATCACACACTTCCTTGCCCCCGCTCTGTCATGCCCCCCCCCACGCCCTTCTATCCTATCAGGCTCTTCCCCAGGCCGCTCCTCTGTTCCTCCCCCTGCTCTGACAAGCCCCAGCTACCCAGGCACCTTCCCCCTATCAGGTCCTCTCTCAGGCCGCTCCTCCGTCCCTCCCCTTGCTCCGATAGGCCCCAGCTTCCCAGACACCTCTCCCCTATCAGGCCCTCCCGCGGGTCACTCCTCCGTTCCTCCCCTTCATCTGATTGGTCCCAGCCCCCTATTTAGTCTCTCCTCACCATTTCCTCTTTGCTCTGCATAGCTTCTGTACCTTGGTGCTGTCTGCTGTTGTCTGGTCTCTCTTGTCTTTCAGTCCCTGTTCCTGTGCCTGGAATTCTGCTGACCTCCCTGGATATTGACCTTTGGCTTTGGAATTCGTTTATGCTGCTTTCTGGTACCCTTGGAATTGGCTTTGGACTCTTTACCTTGCAGTCTTCTATTCCCCTGGACACAGTTTACGGACAATCTACTACGCTGCTCTCTCCACTCCACGACCCAGGCTTACGGACACTCTACTACGCTGCTCTCTCCAATCCACGACCATTGGCTTACGGACTTTACCATCCACCATTGGAGTTGGCAAGTACGGTACTCTTTCTATTATTGTTACCCGGACCATCTACGCTACTTCCACACTCCGGCCATGCCCCCGTTTACTGTTAGGTGTGTGGTATTACTCCTTTCCACCTCAGTCCCGGGGTCTCGTCTGGCTTGTGGGCAGGCCGAGCGTTACAGTTACAGACTTTAACCTGTTACTCTGCCCCTTCCAGTTTGATATTTCTTTAAAAATAATATAATAACATTCTATATAAAATCATCAAATATTATATACATTTAATTATGAAATCATCAGATATCATATACATTTCAAGAATTGAATGTTTAAATGCATTTTTTAAAGAACATATACAGATATAGTAAGACTTACTGTCCCCAGCACTGCAAATGAACAAGCAAAAGTCTGTGATGCAGGGGACAGCGCTGTCGGTGGTCTATGCTTCTGAATGGTACCTTCCGCTGCAGTAATCCTTCGGCAACCACTGCGGTCACTTGACAGCGGCATCAAAGACGTTACGGCTCTCTTCATCTGTATCATAATACAGACCCATAAGAAATATGGGTACTGTCTTTGTTTGAATCCTTAAAAAATGCAACATTGCACATAATAACACATTGTATTAAGGATATTTGTTGTTTATTATAGAGATGTACCCTTGCCTCCATGTTTTGGTTCTAAAATATATGTTGTGTTTAGTTTTACTAAAACTAGTCAAAGGGTTTTGGTTTGTGCTTGCATTACAGGGAAAATGGAAATTTGATAAAAAAAAAAAATCATATAGCTATGTAAGCTAGAGTAGAGATGGGCAAATGTGTCATAATTCAACCTGCAAATAATTTGAGTAATAGATTATTTTTGATTCGTGGACGAATATGTGAAGATACAGTAGCAGGGTCATGCACTTTGATAAGGATGATGACAAATGACAATGACATGGCATTCTTTCCTGTTGTTTAATAACGGTGTGGCTCTTTATGAAGCTGACAACGATTACGATGTTGTTGGCTTGTTTGTGTTGGCTGTGTTTTTGTTTAACTTTTAAATATAGAATAAACAGGCAAATCAGAGTCAGTTCTGCTTTTTAATACTGCTTGAAGGAGCACTAGTGCTAGTAGTTGTGGTGCTGGTGATAAATGCTAGGACTGCCTACTGTTCACAGAGGGATTGACTAAGATTTATTATGATCCTTGCCATTGACTCTTTCCCATGCTACCGCCAAGATAACTAACAGCTGTTGTTGTAGGAATGCTTTTATCATTAACATCATACTCAGAGTTACTTTTCACCCTTGGATGTGCAGTTTCTGCACCCCCAGCACTACCCACACTGTCCTCAACATCACACTAATCTTCATCATCATCTTCATCATCTAACTTCTCCATCTGTGCCTGAATCCCTTCCTCTGCCATACTTTTCCATACTCCTCTTTGTAGACAGTCTTGAAAGTGAAGCGATAGGGCCATAGCATCCAGCTTCCTCCTTCTGTCCCTACAGTTGCACATTATGCTAAAGAGGATATTTCAGACTCAGACTCATTATCTGATGCTGACCCTTCCATAGATAGTTCTGGTGGTGCATTGCCCCTTGCACACACATTGATAAAGGCTTGTTGTAACTATCCACACCCTACAATTCTCCTCCTGCTCGTCCTCTGCTGTCTCACTTCATGCTTAGAACATGCGTAGTTTGGCATGGATGGATACTTTCTGTAAGACAACAACATATATTTTGTATTGACATCTTTTTCTACCCTGGTGGTAGTGAGTTTGTCCTCTTTACCAAGTGATAAGGAAGATTATGGTGGTAGCAAACTGCCTTTCTGTTTTATTTATTATCATACTAGAAGGTTTCTGCTGTGGAATAAGTACAACTGCTGCATTTTTGTTAGAGCTGTTACTTTTTTCTAGGATCCCATCCATTAGTCGTTTTCTGCGGCAGACACCATAACTATGGCTATCACCATACCTGTGCCCTCTTTGTCAATAAAATACATCATATTGTTATTAGAATGTAATGCCTGTGATTAATAATTCAGCCCAGATCACTGTCTGTAGTGTGTGCAATACCTCCCCCTCCCTGATCTCCCTCCCAAATACAGAAGGAAATTGGGCTACATGTAAAAGGGGCAGTCATTATTTTGTTGCAACTTGTGCTGAAATACTATACCTGCAGGCTGTATATATGTATTAATCTTAGTTTGTGGCATTTATGTTTATACATATCTGAGTCTGTCTGCGAGGAGATGAGCGATTTATGGAGCTTTTTCTTCTATTTAGAAGGGGCAAATTTGGCATAATAAATGACTTCATGAGAAAGTTTTGCACATCTCTACTCTCTTCCTCTCTCTGGCAGCCTCTGCTGTCTGCACTGCACTCACACTCCATCTCTTCCCTTGCCGATGCCAACATGAAATAGAAGTGAAATACTGCAAAATCCCAGTGGGGAACTGGTCAAAAATGTGCCTCTAATCCAGCAGTGTGGTGGTTAACTGCTGGTAGGCAATTAACTAAAACCACCTGCCTGATTAGATTGCTTAGAAAAGCCTGTCTTTTGAGACAGGAAGTGAGACTCCTTAGCTCACACCTGAGCTGAACTTTGGAGACAGAGCAGAGATTCCTTAGTCCACAATGGGGCGGAACCAAGGAAGGACAGATGTCTTGAGCGACAAGCTGACCACAAGACAAAGGAGACAAGATTCTAAACTTGGAGCCTGACATTTTCTGTGCACACAAGGGTGCGGTTCCAGGAGAGCAGAGAAACTTCCCCTACAGCAGCCCAGCTAACAGATAAGACTTTTTCGTATAAGAATATTATCTATGTCTGTGTATTGATAAATGTCTCCATGATATGGGGCTGGTAAATAGCTTAGCTAACCAACCCAGTCAGAGAGGGCTGAGCTACATGTATAGATAGTCTCCAAAGCAGAGATAGGGTTTTTTGGTTGGCTCACTATTTCGCTTATGTTGATTTTTTTTGCTGTTTAAAGTGACAGGCACAATAAAGCCTTATTATAATTTCACCTTACAACAGTCTCCATTGTGTACCTCTGCACATGTCCTCCTACAGGAAGAAAAACAAAAAAATGTTGCCCCATTTTCGTTGTGGACCCCACAAGTGGATCTGAGCCGTGAAATAAATTAAACCCAGATCCCCAAAGTTTGGAGAGGTGGAGGCATCTTTAGATGATTATGTGTTAATGTGTTCTGGGTCTCCACTCTATTATGTGTTAATTAAAACATTACTTTTATGTTACATAGAATGCTGCTACTGTATATACATTTATCACATATTTTAAAGTAAGTTTTGCACATTGATTAGTTACCTTTTCAAATACTATCAAGAATTAGGCTGCTGCCATAGACACAGCAGCTGTGCGGAGGAGTGCAGAGGAGTGTTGAGGCGTGCGGAGGCTGAGGGAAAGCGGGTGCTTTCCCTGGCCTTCGCACGTGCGCCATCCGGGGGCGTGTCTATGGGTGGGCTAGTGACGTCATGGAGCTGGTTTGCTCTCATTGGGCGAACCGCTCACATGACTACCCTATCACGCGAGATATCAGTTTTGACTGATTTCACGGGCATAGCGCGCCCCCTCCAGCTTCCATGTGCACGTGCTCGCACGCTGTATAGACACGATCACTGCCTTTAGGCAGTCTGATCTCTCAGCATGCGGCGCCTCAGCGCAGTCTGCCCTTCTATGGACGCAGCCTAACACTTTAAAACTAAATTTATATTGAAATATTTTATTACGCACCATACAGGCTATTTCTTATGGATCAGATTTTAGAATCTGCTGATGGACAAAATGTATAAGGTACAAAATTAAAGCATATGGATATCCTAAAATATCTTATGATTTCATATCAAACTTATTGATATAGTTGCTAAATAAATTCCGAGCAAAAGGAGACATTTCCCTTCTATTTCTTATCTTTTTCTCAGTTGATGGAAATCTTCAACTTTATTTTTTCAATGGTTTTTATAATAATTATACTTATGTAGCCCCCTTTCCCTATGACGAAGGGAAACTATGCGTGCTGCTGTACCTGTTGGCGCGCAGGAGGCCTAAGCCTCCGCTTCTGGGAGCCAGGGGTGATCTCTCTCTTGCTGTTCTGTGCAGCGCCTCCACCTGTGAGGGATCCCAGCAGCGCAGGATGGTCCCACATAGGACTCAATGACCACTATACACTGAGTATAATATAACGTCTTTACTGTAACATACTATAACAGTACACTCCCACA